>NW_026862269.1:0-143790 GCF_026571515.1 Ruditapes philippinarum | reverse complement strand
AAACCCAATGACCATAACAAAAGTACTCAATGTCCTAAAGGAAGACAGAGCAACAAGAAAATCACCTACAAGGGCCCGACGAAGCAAGGCAGAAGACGAACATTAAGACAATTCAGTCCCAAAGGGCTTTACGAACTATCCATCATAGAGTCTCCCACTTGGTCCGTCAGATGCAATCAAAAGAGGAAAGCGTAGTGTCCAACTGTAAAAGGGTTGAACACTAAACATGCAGTATGTCTTAAAATAGTAGGGTCATAACCTCTTTTAATAAAACGTTTAATAATTTTAGTAAAAACAACAGAAAAATTACCATGACCCAAAATCTTACGAAGTTTGTAAACCACATCGCCATAAAAACCAGGCTGGCTAATCCCTTGTCGCAGAAGAGTTTTTAAATCACTATTGAATTTAGAAATTAAATCAAAGTTACGATTGTAAAATTTAGTAAAATATTTCCCTAATTTATGATAGCGGTAGCCCTGTTTTAGAAGCTTGCTGGTAATAAAAATATTCCGCTCGTTGAAATCCTTTACGTTGTTACAAGCTCTAGCGAATCTAATTAACTGAGAAACATAAACCCCGTAGGATGTTGCATGGGGTACGTCTCCATCCAAATGTGGATAATTAACTATACAAAAGTCAAAGTCATCTCTTTTATCATAAATTTTCGTGTGAATAGAATTATTGTTGATAGTAATATGAAGATCCAAAAATGATGTACTAAAACAAATCTGCAATGGACTAGACCAATGTCATTTACACGGTCGGGTCGAGAATATTATGTCTTTTACGGAAATTTATACGGTTTATATACAGAAAGAACAAATCTCCGGTACGAGAAAACGACCGTGTCACGCGGAAATCTTCCTAACAAATTGCTTGGCCTGGGTAAGAGCTTTAGGCCTTATATTATGCAAAGAAGACCCTTCAGACTGATACAAAAACTAATCTGCAATGGAATCAGACAAATGTGTTTTCACAGTTGGCTCTAGAAAATGTTCTACTTTTCATTTAGAGAAAGAACAAATTTTCGGTACAAAAAGGCCATGCTATGCGGAAATCTCGCTGTTAAATTGGTTGCGTTAGGGCTTTTGGTGATATATTGTGCAAGAAAAAACCCTCAAAACTGATGAAAGAACGATTGGCAAAGTAATTAGACAAATAGTGTTTCGAGAAAATGGTATCTTTTACGAAACATAATACACTTAATATACAGAAAGAACAAATATACAGTGCAAAAAAGAACCTTGCCACTCAAATATCTCGCTGACATATTGTTTGTGTCAAGGCTCTTGGTCTCATATTGTGCAAAGAAGACTTTCCAAACTGATGAAAATGCAAGCTGCAAAGGAGTCAGATCAAAGATTAAATGGTATCTTCGCGGTTGGTTCATTAAAATGGTGTCTTCTACGAAAGTTGATATACTTTGTATACAAAAAGAACAAATTGCCGGTAAAAACGACCATGTCAAGCGGAAAGATCGCGGACATTTTGCTTCGGTTCGGGCTTTGAGTTTTAATATATTGTGCAAAGAAAACCCTCCAAACAGAAACAAAAAACGTATCTGCAAAGAAATCAGAGAAATGGTGTTTTCACGGTTGGCTGAGAAAAATCGTGTAGTTTACGAAATTTGATACACTTTATTTGCAGAAAGAACAAATCGCCGGTACAAAAAAGGACCATGTCACGAGATAGTATCGCGGAGATACTGCTTGTCTTATGGCTTAAGGCGTTGTATTGTGCAAAGAAAAGCCTCAAAACTGATACAAAACAAATCTGCAATGGAATCAGACCAATGTCATTTACACGGTCGGGTCGAGAATATTATGTCTTTCACGAAAATTTATACGGTTTATATACAGAAAGAACAAATCTCCGGTACGAGAAAACGATCATGTCACGCGGAAATCTTCCTAACAAAATGCTTGGCCTGGGTAAGAGCTTTAGGCCTTATATTATGCAAAGAAGACCCTTCAGACTGATACAAAAACTAATCTGCAATGGAATCAGACAAATGTGTTTTCATAGTTGGCTCTAGAAAATGGTCTACTTTTCATTTAGATAAAGAACAAATTTTCGGTACAAAAAGGCCTTGCTATGCGGAAATCTCGCTGTTAAATTGGTTGGGTTAGGGTTTTTGGTGATATATTGTGCAAGAAGAAACCCTCAAAACTGATGAAAGAACGATTGGCAAAGTAATTAGACAAATAGTGTTTCGAGAAAATGGTATCTTTTACGAAACATAATACACTTTATATACAGAAAGAACAAATATACAGTGCAAAAAAGAACCTTGCCACTCAAATATCTCGCTGACATATTGTTTGTGTCAGGGCTCTTGGTCTCATATTGTGCAAAGAAGACTTTCCAAACTGATGAAAATGCAATCTGCAAAGGAATCAGATCAAAGATTAAATGGTATCTTCGCGGTTGGCTCATGAAAATGGTGTCTTCTACGAAAGTTGATATACTTTGTATACAAAAAGAACAAATTGCCGTCTAGTAGATATGCATTTGTTCATATAGCAATGGAGAAAATTTTAGACTTGATTTTGTGCATTTTTTTCTTGTTTTAACAAAATCACATTGTTTCCAAATTTCCTAATAAAAATAGCTTAAATAGCTTTTCTGATGTACAACACGTCACAGAGCTTTAAGGGATTAAAATAAACATTTAACTGAAGTGATAGTGCCATGTTTGAATATCATATTCTTTTTATAATTATCTAATTTTATCTACCTAATAAATAACGTGCCAATGAGCCAGTCTATAGTCGATCGTTCTCGTCTAATGACGGGAACCAAATTCGGGCAGGGAACAAGAGGTACAGTATCATTAAAATACGCAACGGAGATTTTATTGGCGAAACGGACACAGCGGAAATTCTTTTTTTGCAAAACAGGCAAAACGTATTCGACATGTAATTCATAAAAATAATTAACATTTAAGTTAATAAACAGATTAACTGATTGAAAAAAGTACGTTTATTTTAAAATGTATCACAAATATTTGCAATAGGTTATTTGAAGGAGTCTGTGACTGACGACTTGATTTTTTACTACATTTAGTGGTCCCAAACCAAGATTCTAGGCGAATATGCAATCTTTAGTTTAATCAAGTAGTTTAATATTTTATAAATAAGAAAACAATACGTAACTAAGAATTGATTATATATCAATTTATTCATAACTATTATTTGATATTACAGACATATTTTGCTATTTGTAAAATAAGACACAGTTCGTCCTCAAATTCATTCGAACGAACATTATGCAATTCGCACCAATATTTAAATGGACATCTCGGCACATATTGTCTTGAATTCATTTTAATTTTACCTATATGGTATTAACGTCGACTGTTCCGTACTATAAATAAATATGAAGAAATTTCTGTTTATCGTGCTCGGATTATAATACATATATACAGGTTTCCCGCCGCACGAAATATCCGTGAAATCTTTTTATTGATATTACAGATGTAAAATGACAAAATGGCATAAGTTACAGAAGTAATAAGATAAACGACATGAAGAAATATAATTATTTTCTCCCTCGCTACGCTCGTCCGAAAGTATTACTTATTTAGGTAGTTGGTAAAATTACAAGACGTTTGACGTTTACAGAAGGCGGTGCGTTACTGATCGAGCGCAAGGGAGTATTAAAGTGTTACAATCCTAACTTTTTTTAAATTTCAAGTCTTTTTTTTTCTGAATTAAAATGAACATAACCTTATGATGCGTAATCAGATTTCCATCTACCATGTTTTTTTAACATTCTCAATTCTACTGGGGATGAACTGTTAGCTAAGGCGGAAGCGCCTCCACTTCGTAGACTGTGTAACCCAAACTTAGATTTGTCTTCTCCTATACTATCTAAAGCGTCTCTTTCTCTAGCTCTAGTGTACGAAAGTGGAGTGCTATAATTTGCAGTGACGTACCGACTGGTTTTCTTCAACATCTATCCGTAAAGGAAAACTCTTCGGAATGAATAATGGGCCCGGCAGCAGCAATATACTTTAAAAGCCAATATACCAGACAGAGCTTTGTTTGTAATTTTGCGATTATCATTTCAGAACCTAGGTTTTTTATTCGTTTTGCTATTTGTAGCTTAAACACTGACATGAGCATTGTGAAAAAATATATGATTCATTTTAAGATGGCTTAATTCATCATTTCTTAAAAATTCTGAAAATTTAAGAATGCACATAGTACAAAGTCTAAGATTTTTCAAGTTATAACTGTCTCCGCCGTATTTCTCTAACATTTTTGTAAGAATTTCAACCGTCACTGGTGATTTTTAACAACATGTTGACAAGACAAACATCTAGAACCTGCATAATTTAAATTGACATTTGTGTTGCCACACGTATTGATTGAAACTAACATTAAATCGTGGTTCCATTTTATACTGTAGAAATAACTGTCAATGACTGAATGACTTACTCCTTTTCCTATGATATCACTTAGAAATAAGCTTACTGTGGCGTTCTTGTCGGCGGGTAGTTATTCAAACTTGTGTAATTAACACCATGATATAAACTTTTCAAAATAACAATCGTATGTGGTACGTGTATCCTCTTGTTATTTCCGGTATCCTTTTTGCTGCTGTGCCTAAGGTAGGAAGAGTTTCAAAACCATGTATGTCCTTCTGAAAAATACCAAATAATTAAAATCTTTTTTGTATCAAACCAAAAATCACTTATTTAAGCACAGTTATCTTAAGTTAATACTAGACACGCGAAAGATATTGATCTATTCAATTGATATAATGTGCGAATAGCAAAATAATTCCAATTTAACAACATCGAATGTTATATGCAAATTATCACACCCTTTGCTATATGACTATTATATACATATACGTAAAGTACAAACAAAAAGCGAACACATTCATCCAATTTCCGGACAAATTTCTGAAGCATAATTGTTACTTAAACAGTTATCGCTTCTAAAACATTCATGTAATTAGGATTTGACGTGACACTAATTCAAAAACAAAGCGGATACAATCTTTGCTTATAATGCTCTTGGCGGTTACAGTTTTTGCTTTGATAAAAAAAAATCATACACGTAGCAAAACAGTTATCGCTAAAGAAATGTTGTAATCTCCACAATTTTCATCCAACTTCTCAACAGAATAAAATAAACATCTCTCTACAGCTGTATAACAACTATTTTAAGGACTAATACATTGCTAACAAATGGAGAAACGGCAAACATACTGTCTTTAACGGAACTAGCAGTGAAAACAATCATCGGTTTCTGGTAGTCTACAAAATCCTTGATAAAAAAATTAAACTAGCCATTATGAGGTTTTATGATAAAAGGTAACAACACTGATGATTCCAACGTTTGGTACTACAAGCGAACCACGTGCTTAACATGTAATTACAATGTCTCAAAGCTTTTGTAATGGGACGAACTTGGGGCAACAACCAGTAATCCATCCCTAACCATTTAACAGCGAAGGCGTCAACGCTGGAAGTACCAGGATACCAATATAGAGAATTAAAACATTGCAGCTTAGTATTTGATTGATGAGCAAATTATCTTTAGCAAAAGGAACCCAATTGCTGTTAAAATATGAAAAGATAGTGTGATCAACACCCAATCATCCCAATCAACTTCCTTGCTACACTCACCAGCTAATGTATTCAAATCCCTAGAAATCACCTCAAGTAATATCAGAAATTTCATGAGTCTGCCGAAAAGTTTTCTTGCCAAATTTTGGGTTTAGTACTCCCTTTGTTTACAATTCTTATAATATGTTTATTGTCCGTCTAAACTTTCACGAATTTCCCATGCAAAAATTGGAAAAAGACTCAATTGCGTGGTTCCCTATAAGTGAAGCAAGTGATGCACTTTTCTTCAGTAATTATACAGTGAGCGATTTGATTTTCTGAACCCAAAATAACTCCGACACTACAGTGCTAGCGTCCACAAATAAAATGCGTTTCGGAATGCGATTAAAAGGACTCAAAGACCTGGCGAGAAGTGAATTGAGTTTATGAAACCAAAATTGTAGCTCGTAAAAGGTGTTCCATTTTAATTGAATAGCCCAAGCCTATTGAACGAGCTATTAGACATTGACAGTGTCATAATATTGCAAATATTTCCTTAGACTTAAATTCATGGAAACGACTTTACCTAAACTCCTAGGTACCCGACAACAATTGATTGAGCAAAATAACTAAGTTCTGCATAGGAGTTTCAATGTAACCTTCCCCGAGGTTCCAGAAAAATCCAAACCATTCTAAGACTGGACATGGCACCAAAATACTTTTTTCTTCGTTGATTAATCAAATCGCCCCTAACTTTATGACAAAACACATTTGTTTTCCATCTACTTCCCAGTTAAACCCCAAATTTTGAAAATCTTCGTGAATATTCACGTGGCTACGCAGATAAAAATTTAAATATAAAATGTCCTGGCCGGCAAACTTTTAAAGCTTCGTTAAAGTCGTCAATTTTTCCTTTTAATTTGTGAATGAACTTATTAACGTGCCTCAAGTCTAGAATTAAACGTACTTTTCCAGAAGAATTGACGGATACAGTCAAAGAATTTGTACAAAAACGTCCCTTATACATTCTAAATCATGTAATTCTTTGACAAAGAATGATAGTTTAAAGGATGAACGATTGGTTTATACAGAATTTATTTTAGTTCGATTGTGTAGGAAGCTATTAGCTTATAAACACACTTTCGAATCCGTTCCTGGAACGAACCAGTACTGAGCAATGAGTGTAAAGTTTCTTGCTCAAGGAAACAACGACTTGCCCCTGTCAGGGTTTGAACCCATGTGGCTAGCGATCATAAGATTACTAGTCCGAAGCGTTAACCACTCGGTCATGAACGATTGTTTCGAAGGTTCCGAATCAAAAGGAATCTTCTGCCCTTGGACTATAACATAATTGATAAAAGAGTTTATTATTGATAAAAGAGGTAACATTTAACACATTTTACCAAAAATCTAAACATTCAATTAGACTATTTCTGACAAAAACATTACGTTAACTATTTTATAAAAAGAAAGAGTTCTGATTTATTTACACCTTTTATAGAAAAATTGTACTTAACCTGTTTAATTTCCACCCTTTTCGTTGATATGGATGTCTGTAACTTTGGGTTTTCTTTTGTCTTCTCGTGTACCCGGCGTTATTGTGTTTCTCTGAACGTAAGGACATTGTTTGGTGAAGTCACCGTACAGATTGCATGCGAAACATGGGCCGGCACCGAATTTCCCCGGTATAGGCTGGCCTGATCCAAGCCGTGATGACATATTTGTTTGATTGTCTTCCTGAAATCTCCGAAAAAGACCCTGTATCTTTTGTTGAGGTGCGGCGGAGACAATGCTGGAACGCTGGTATGGTTGGTATCGTCTGCTCCGTATGGCGCAGGAGATAGCTGCTCGCAGATTAGCTGCGTCTTCAGAATCATTAGCCAGAGGACTGTCATTATACTCACAAACCGTGTCCCATCCATGTTTATCTGCGATTTTGAGTATTTTATTTCTCTGTTTCAAAGATTCTATTTCTTTGTCAACAGTACTTTTTGTAGCTTGAACGCTAACCGTGCAAAGATCTCGAATGCTTGAAAATTCCTCAATGCTATCTGAATTAAAGTCAAATTGTACCTTGTTTCCTTCACATTTGAATTTGAAGTCTTATTCAACAGATGAGCGCTTAGCTGAAAACTGTTAAACCTTGTCTCTAGTTCATCTAGACAAATACTTATCCGCCGGTTTAACCCATTACTGCATGAGCATTTTGTGAAAAATGGTTGTTTCCATTGAAAACTTTCCCGTTACCAGTTCAAATTGCTATAAACCTATAAAAACTGCTCCAATGCTAATCAAACTTGGCACAAATGTTGACTGGACCATTGCCTTTTAACGACATGATCAGTCTTTAATTTCCTATTACAAAGGCAACGAGGATACATCTCAAAATTGCCAAAAATCACTATTTTGCGTTGATTCTCTCCATCAAAATTGATTTCAAAGTGTTTCAACTTCTCAATGGATTGAGATAGAGTCAAAGGCTTTTCAGCGTTGGTTACACGTTATCTTATCTTATGACCGACATGGGGTCATTTTTAGCCTCTCACAATGCAAGTCCAAACTTTTCCTGGCGATAAGGGGGACTGCCGCCCTCCTTCAACCCCCCTCCCCCCAGAAGGGGGCACATCCCACTTCTGGCAACCCCCTGATTTTCTTTTGGATAGGTGGCGGCGCCGAAAAAGTGGTCACTTTTTTAAAACAACATTTCTCAAACAAAAACAAGTGTTGGGAGCTAAATAAAGCATTTTTTTCACCATTCATGGCAACAAATAAGCTTTGTATAACTCGCATTTACTTCTTGTTTTTTTTTCGTATTTACCACGTACTTCTTCGTCAGACATATTTTAAGCAAACTAGCAAACAACTTTATTCTTTCAGTAACGCCCATCGAATGAAAAATAAGCTACGCATGTGTAATACATATATACAGGATTCCCGCCGCATGACAAATCTTCTTATTGATACTTCAGATGTAAAATGGCAAAATGACATACGTTACAGAAGTTATAAGACAGAACGACATAAAGAAATATAATTATAATCACCTGCGGGCATTATTCTTTCTAGGAAACGTTATTTCTTTTCGTTTATTTAATTAGATCTATGTGTATATGATTATAATTATCATAGTAAATATATAAATGACCATCACTAATGCTCTTACCTTACCTTCAAGTGCTTGTAAATGTATGCTTATGTTAAGGGAAATGGCACCATTCGGAACTGCCTCGGCTATTATCTACAATATTAACCTCGGAAACAATACGGATTGAAAGTAGTTCTACCGGCTCCGTTCTACCACGTGGTTTACTGATGTAAACAGAAACAGAGATAATGTAAAACGAATGTATATATTTGACATCTAATGTCTGTTCCGGTACTCTTATGCTTGAAAATATGTCCGACAACAATTTGTTATTTAAATATGCCCTCTGATGTTCAATTTTAAATAAATCCGACCAAATGTCAACAGGTTGGTTTTTTGTACTTTCGGTTTCACAGCCATATTAGTTAATATATAAATAATGTATTGTTTGCTTTTGTACCTATGGATTCACTTATTTAAGGTGGACTTTTACTACGTATATTGGAAATAAACGTGTCAACAACTCCCAGCATTAAATTACTATTTGTTTACATGTTTAGTTTCTTAGCGTAGGTTAGACCGGAATACCGCATCCGTTCTGTGTATTCATACTATTGTGTTCGAGGTCCTTATCCGACGACTGACGGAAAGGGCCGAGTAGTTGCGATTGAAATGGCACCTCCACGCACCATAGCATATAAAACATGAAAAGTTTTACAATATCTTTTTCATCATGCATCGAATCTGTCAATGTCAATTTTGAATTATTTAGAAACAGCCCATGAACGAAGCAAAACTAGAACATTATCTTATTTTATCAGAAAAACGCCACATAATTTGTTGCACGACGCTTGATTTTTATTTTATTATTATTATTATTATTAATATTATTATTATTATTATTATTATTATTATTATTATTATTATTATTATTATTATAATTATAATCATATTGTTATTATTGTTATTATCATTATGTATTATCATTATGTATAATTATAATTATTATTATTATTATTATTATTATTATTATTATTATTATTATTATTATTATTATTATTATTATTATTATGGTATATAATTCATATGAAATGTATGTTTCACCATTCTTGTCATTATCACGGTGTGTGATTATATCGCCATCGCGACACCGTTCTTAACTTTTTTTTCACAGAAAGGGAAATAATAATTAGTTGACTGAATTTAACATGTGCGGTAGAGTAACTGCCCTTTATTTTTTGATCGATGAATATCCCCCAAACTCTATATTAAAATGTGTGTTAATAAAGATATTATAAAATATGCCTTTGCGTAAAAAATCATTCTCCTATGTTTAAGATTTAAGTTATTAAACATGTAACTGCTTTTTTGTCATGTAAATGCCCGGGTATGATATTATAACAGTCCAATAAAAGTTTAAGTTTATTTTATTTTAAAATGGACAGATTTGTTACAAGTTAGTTTACGTTGAAACGTTTCATCCCCAGATCGGACTCAAGACATACACAAAATTTACTTTATCCTTATCATGATCATTGAAAACCGCTGAGGTTTTAGACAATGCAAATTACATGTAAATATGATATTATATACAAACCGAAATAACGGCATATTTAACAAGCGTTATTTTGAATGCTTGCATGATCAGTTTATTCATTTACATTTAAACTGCTGAAATTTCATAATGGATTTGTCCTGCTTCGAACTGGCAATATACCACGCGGATTTCAGTTTCAGAATACTAAACACATGCTTTTAACAGTTTAGAGCCTTGTCATACCGCATTGCTATCTTGACGACAAAGGTCACTTTCTGTTCCAGCAGATTTAGGTTTATGAACAATATCATCAGGTTGCTAAGGTACCTAAAATAATAGTTTTATTTTTTTTTAAATATCTAAATTTAATGATATCAACATGTTTGAAATGCATGCTATAAGTCAGTTTCTGTTAAATTATTTTCATGCAACGTGGATTCATAACAATGGTTATCTTTCCTCTCTTTCTCATATAATTATTATCATGTTTCCTTCAGATAATCAATGTGATGTGAAACATACTGTTGATGAATAAAAGCTAAGGTAAGAAATGTAGAAAAAAGAAAGAAAGAACACTTAGGAATGAACATACAAGAGAGCACATTGTGTCATCTTTCATATTCTTTTTAATACTATCATCCATATTAGCCTTGATCAATCTTTTAACTTGAATGATTTTAATGTGCGTTATATTGCATGGATGTATGTAATGAAAATTTAAAAGAAATAAAAAGAAACAACAACAACAAAAACAAAACAAAAAAAACATATGATAATTTTTTTAGACTGCCAATCTTTGCAAATAATAGTTGAGTAACGTCATACATTATACCACAGTATGTAATTAATAGCAGAGGATTTAAAGCATTACTTAAATCATTGTTTATGTTCCATGAGCTTAAGATTTCATCACTATAACTCCCTTAATACCACAATAATGTCTGATAAAGTCTCTTATATTGTATTGTTTTGCAATTTTAAATTCTATAGATTTGCACCCATTACTTACCCTAGATTCAATATGTTGTATGATAACGGTAATGCAATTGTATATTTTATTGTGCTTTAAGGCTTTTTTATGTCTGTATTTGTCTGTATGCATTAAATAAAAGATACAAGCAATGGGGTCTCAGTTACGGCCCGTGGTTATTTTAATTTACTTTGTTAGCTAAAAAAATAGTTTTCTTGAATTATTTTTTTTAATCCCGGTTAAAAACAAGTACAGATTATGAGCTACATTCAGAATAGTGGAACAAAATCTAGTGAACCATGTGATATAGGTCTGTGTCTTTTTATGTTGTCGAGATGTGTAAAACACTTTCACCATTTTGTGAGTTCCGCCCATTGTTTTCATGTTTTGGACACACGTATTATTTTTCTTAGGAACCATGAAATGACACAAATGTGACGGTTCCGTTAGAACGCAATCACGAATGTCTATAGATTTGCAACTGAAAACCATTTAAAATTCCGGAGGTCTTCCAGCTGGAAAGTCGCCATATTACCTTTACTGTATTGATGCGACACAGCCAAACGAAAGGTCTGCTTTATTGTAAGCTACTGCTAAGGGCGTGTATGTTACATTGCAGTTACTGAACAGTACATTCACATATGTGTGTGAACGGATGGGTTATCCAAAAATTCATGGACTTTCTTTGTTGCGTAAAATATATTTGACATATTGATTTCAAATTCTTACACTGTTAGAAGAATAAATAAACTCAGAAAAAATCATGTTAGTAGCTTCTTATATTATTTATTTATTTATATAACAACAATATTTGATTTTACATAAACACATATCGGCGACAGCGGTGCATTTCAAACAATTATTGACGTCAACGTCATGATAACGTACAACTTTTGCTTCAAAGTTACTCAGTCAATGACCATTACTGCCTTTCAAAGTAATGTCCGTTATCCCGTTCACCACTAAATCTCGTATGCCACTTAAACACTAATTATCGTGATATTTTAATTTCTCTGTTCGCCTGCTGACGTTCTTCAAATGTTTTTACAGGTGTCATTCCCAAATTACAACAAAATTTTATGATGGCGCGATTTTCTAATTTCTGCATGCCCGTTATTTTCCCGTTGTAAACAATATCGGCGCCTCGCGTTTCTAGCGATATCAACAAAAAAATACAAACGAAAATGACGTCCATAATTTTAAAGAATTACTTAAATGATGTCATAGAAGAAACATGCGGTGTTTAGCGCGTTTTCTACGTTGATTATTAATTTTTAGCAAAAAATATACGATGACTAACTGCGGTTTTCTATAATGCGCCGGGTGCCGTGCACGTGCATATTTAAAAGCAATATAAAATCATTATCTATTGACGCAGTTAACTGTTCCTTCCAAAATGTGTTGTTCAAGAGATATTTGAAAAGTCCACGAATTTTTGGATAACCCCTCGTACATGTCAGTGATTTTTTCTGCAGCATTAAGGAATAAAAGACTTGTCTTTTGAAATTATAGAAACCAGCACAGTCATACGACAAATGATATTAAGCGATAGTAATTGCCGCGCAAATAAGGCGGTGTCATCGTAAAAACTCCGAGATATTGAATACTTGCTTGTAATAAGACACCATACATGCACCAGGTGTTATCATAAACACCAATTATGAACACTGCATAAGTTAAATTCTTCTGATATTGGGATTATTGAAATAACAGCTAATAAAGAACTATATTGCCGTCTGAATTTCCAATACCGATTCATAAATTCATATTACAGTTCAACGATAAGACAATTTACAGAGAATGTCAGACCCGTGAGATCAATCATGGGAAGATATCATATTAAGAGAATGACTTTATAAGTTTTCAGTTTGCAATTTTAAAACGGAAATGTATTTGCATTTAATAACAATAAGGCTATTGATTGGAATCTCTAAATATACAAAATGAAAAATTGTTTTTAAATTTGTTTTTGTTTTTTTGAAAATCGAATATCAAGAATTGTTGATAGGTTTCGATACAAACATTATGAGGGAATTGCTGGACTGTAATATATTATAATTTTGTTTTTTCAATTATTCATATTTTATATGTGTGAATATTGTACACATCCTATTCTGCGTTTCTATTGTATTTCTCAATTAAGATGAAATTCAAAATCTTAATTAAAATAATATGATCAACCGAATGAAATACTTTTTATCATTACATTTAGATTGGCCAGCATGAACAACTTTCCATTTTTTTTAGTTTTATCCGGAATAAGTCAAGTATATATAATACCTTCTTTTAAAGCTTTAATAGGTTAATATATTTTATCGCGGGTTTGTGCTAACTCAATCTTCTATTCATGACTGACGTTTTTTTTTGTTTGTTTTTTTTTCAGTATGATATATATAAAACTGAATATCTGCATTCTTTACTAGACCACACGATCACAATTTTTACATAAAGAAAGCTTTGAAGTTAATATGGTATTTGACTATATCAAATACTGAATGGGATATCCTTAAAACTGAATATCTGCATTTTTTTACAAGACCACACAATCACAATTTTCATAAAAAGAAAGCTCTGCAGTTAATGTGGTATTTGACTTTATCAAATACTGAAATTGGATAACCTTAAAACTGAATATCTGCATTTTTTACAAGACCACACAATCACAATTTTCATGAAAAGAAAGCTCTGTAGTTAATGTGGTATTTGACTTTATCAAATAATGAAATTGGATATCCTTGAAATGTTTGTATATAAACAACACTCCAGTGCCTGTTTCTAGATCCTGTTCAAAAGTGAACATGTTTATCTACAAAGGCTTACTGATGCATAAATTCTGTCTTATATATTGATGATAGTTTAGTATTAATATATACAATCAGCATATCCATTCATTTATATTTTAACAATGCAATGAAAGAACTTTTGATATTGTGTTGATGGCAGTTTTCTTTAAAATGAGTAACTTTTGCTTCGAAGTAAAATTTAATTAGAAATAAATTCTTTATTTGTTTTAACATTTAACATTAAAAACATTGCATCGACTTTTCACATTATTTTGACGTCACACTTTTCACGTTATTTAGACGTTTCTGTGATTTGTACTGGCTTGGAAAATATTAAAATGTTAAAAAATGTACATGAAAATTACGGATGATGATCTGTATAGAGAAGCATATATTTATGTTTTATTTGTTATTTTTCTCTTTTTGTTTTAATGACATCAAAGACTGGTCAAATGTTTCTTTTTATTTACTACAGAAGACGAGTCTAAATCAAAATACAAAAGAATTAAAACAATATAAAGGTACATATTTTATAGACGAATCATTTGTTACAAGATTTTTAATAAAAAATAAATAAATTTTCATGACATTTCTATGATACAAAAACTTTGGTTAAAACATGTAATGATTAAACTGCCATATAAAGAATCATATTTCACTTTATAATCATGCAAGTTTTTATTGGATAATCCTGACGTTTATATAGTTTTAAATACAAGGCTACTGCCAATTTATAAAGAAACCTCATTTTTTCTCTAAAAAGACGTTTGCTGTATGATAAATTCGTTTACAGGTTATATGGCCGTATATATATACGGTTGTTTGCAATATAACTGTTTATATAGGTTTATAACAAGTCAAAAAAAACTTTATGATTAACAATATCTTAATCTTACCTTAGAACATTACTGTAATTATAAAGATGAACATTGTGGGTTACTAAGTAATGTTTGGAGAAAAATTCAAGTAAAGTGCAAACACAGAATAAGGGTAGATTTGGCAGAGTGAAATGTCATAAAATCTTGTATTATAGAGAGATCAAGGCAAACTATTTTAAGGAAGATTTTATTCATTCTCTTTAATATCATAATAACAATTTTGTGCTGCATGGAAGATACTGATCTAAAAATGAAAGAAGGAAAAATCCGTTTCTACAATTTTGGAAAGGAATTTATTGTTAAAAGTTCATTATACAAATATTTTACAATTTACTTATTTTCAAATATTATCTTAGAATATAATTATTATGTCAAGGGATATAAATAAACACGTCAACAAATATTGTGATTCTATCATGAAGCAAGTTGTTTACAGTAGAGTTATATTTCTCTTCAAACAACAGCAACAGCCGAGTATTGAACAAACATCGTATTGTTAGAGGAATATAATTTTGGGCGTTTGTCTGTACCATATATTTTTAATTAATCTATCAGACAAACTTCCAAGAGATTTATTCTTACTTTCCTTACTTCTAGAAAGTAATAATAACAATGTGTCAAAATAGGTGGACATAACACATTATTTATCTGTACAGTACACACAATCATATTGTTTTGGAAACAGTCTTTTGATCTATAGGAGAAAATGTACATTATCTTATGCCGTTGTCTAAAATTCATGTTATTTGAAAAAAAATAGTTTCCCACTTTACCAATAATATTCATTTCAAAAGTTTTTATATTTTTGATTTTATAAAAAGAAACAAGTATTAAAATCCCAACAAAAGCAACCAAACTTACTCACTAACTAATAATTAGGTAACCAACTAACTAACAGCAAGAGAAGTAATGATTTAAACATCACTCACTGTCAATCAGTCAGCCATTTCTACGATAAAGATCAAATCTGAACGCTATTTCACCACGAAACATAATTTAGTCTGGCGCATGGTTGAATCATTTCTGTCGAGTGTTATCATTATCATCAGAGCTATAAATGTCAAATATGCAAAATGTCCAATCTTTTCCACCTCGATACAAAATACTAATAAGAAATCAAGAGCAATTGTAAGTCCGTCCTTGAATCATATCAGGGAACATTCCACAAGCTGTGGTAAATTCTCACTTGAAACATCATGAATTACAATGCATCTTTTATATACGAAAGGTCTATATTAGAATCTGCAAAACACAGGCCAATACTTGCACAAATAAGATTAACTTATATCAATAATGCAATAACGATGTATCAATTGTACATGTATAAGACGATGACAACTTTGAAATATCTTTGAAATAAATTAGCTATTTTGCTGTATGTTGACGATACCATTCTTTGTGCAAAGACTGAAGAAGATGTAATATCAGTGTTGAATACTTTTTCTAATTACTGAAAAAACGTGGATATTAAACATAAACTTGGACAAAACAAGGGTCATGGTATTTGGGGACACAGAAATATTTCTGTAGATAATAATGTTTTAGAAATTGTAGAAACTTTTAAATAAATTGGTGATATGTTTTCTAAAAAAAATAATTTGCAGTTGCAAAAAGGCACATTATTGAAAAAGCAAAACGAGCATGATGGATTTGCCAATTGACCGTCAATTCAAGTTATTTGATCACACAAGTATGGCAATTTCAACTTATGGATGTGAAACCTGGGGATATGGTGACTTATCACTTATAAAAAGGTGCATACAGACTTTCTTAAACATGTTTTTCATGTCATGAAAAGTACACCGCATGAAATTGTTTATGTTGAGCATGGGTCCATTTACAATGACTATTAATAAAAAAAGTCCCATGCTTTTTGTTTGCTCAATAGGAGAACTGGTTATTAACAAATAAATTTTATCAACAAGACAAATACCAAGACAGTGATCTGGCAAGTTAATGTTGAAAGGAGATATAATCTTGATATGAATAATGAGTCTGTTTTTCCATAGAAAACCTTGTTCCTAGCAAATATTATTTTGTTATCTATATGTACTAAAGCATTATTATTTTTACACTTATTTACTACAATCCGGCGGTCTGTCCATGTTCTCATAGACGAACAAGAGTATATTTATACCTCCTTTTTTACAACGAGTATAATTAATAAATTAAGCGAGACTTACCTGGAAGTTGAAGTTCAATTATTATTCTACTGCTACTGGACCACAGGGTTTAATGAGGTGAACATATGATCTTATCAGATGACCAAGCAGACTTTCAGAGCATACATAATTATGCAAAAGGCGACAATGGCTTAGACATATGGGAGGGGTAACCGGGTGGGGCATTAAACCTGTGGTCCAGTAGCAGTAGAATAATAATTGAACTTCAAACTTCCAGGTAAGTCTCGTTTAATTTATTAATTTCTACTGCACTGGACGCACCTAGGGTTAATGAGATTTAGAGACGCATGCTCGCATTTTGATAAGTCGTTAAAACTTCATAACAAGTAACAATGATTACGCATTCAAATCTACGACTATTAACTTTCAAAACTGAAAAATGTAATGTACAAAATAAAGTATGCAATTGGCCATATACATAAAAATGCTGTAAAGTGACAATCATTATAAAAGAATAGCTATTCCCCTATTTCTAACTGTGCGGAAAAGGTCATTAGGCTTGACCCCTGCTGCAATGTTACATTGCTAAAATTGATACATTTGTATTGTATATTGTAAACAGAAAATTGCAAACAAGTTTGACAAACACATATACGTGTAGCACAATTCTTTCAACATGTAGTGATATTTTTCGAAGTTTTCTAGGGTTTTAAAGCAACACATTTTATGCTTTTAATTATAATTCTCTAAAGGCATTTCTTTCATGATAATCTTGCAAAATCAGTGTTTTGAAATTACTGATCTGCGGTTAAAGGGCCATTAAGCCTAACCTGCATTAAATTCGTTTATATATTACATTTTTTTTTTTTTTTTTTTTCACATTCATGTTTTCTTCAATAAACACATGTATATTATTTCAAAATCAGCTCTGTATTGCAGTTACAGTACATGTTTCTATTGTTCACGTTTTCGATTCACTCGATACAGATAGAATATAATGAAACATACAAAATGAATTTGTTCATTTTACTGAAATTATTAATATTATTTATCATTTTTGTTCGGAATCAATCAATCAAATTAATTAGTTAATAAAGTCATCAACTGATTATTTTCAAAAACGAATAATGAAAACTACCAAACAAATGGCTGAATCTCTTATCACCACTTACTTATTCAGTTGTTTGAAAACAAAACCCCAAACAAGTAATATTCTATGACCATGCCATTTGGTATAATAATCTGCTTAGTGTTTTCCTTTCCTTGGGCAATGACGAGTAAGGTACCACATCTACATATAATGATATATTATAACTTGTTTTAAGGAGAGTGAAAGGAAATCAACTGAAATGAGTCTCTGTTGTAATAAAATCTGATACCATTGAAATCATGAAAGTGTTTAATAAATTAATGTGTTTTAGATAGTAGTAATGTGCTAATGAGTGTAAATAGCATATTCAGATGTACCTAGTTATATCAAATTTTAAAACAAACTTTATTGTTACTCATATGTATTCAAGCAGTCATTTTACAAAAGAATTTTATATGTGGGCGATATTTGTTTTTTTTGCCGACTGAATTATTTATTTTTTTACAATGTTGAATTTTAGAATGAATTAGAAACCTTATGAATCACTGAGACTTTTTTATAATTATCACAGTTCTTCATAAGATGTCTTTTTTGTGTTAATTTATGCTGGAAAAGCTTTATTCATGCTTTAAACTGGTTAATACTTTTATACGACAAATCGATTTTCCTGCAAAACCCACTTTTTTCCAATTTAGAAACAAACATGCTACATTGGTTAGTTTGAACTTTTTTTAAGAAAGACCAAAATTTATAAATAAAAATAGTATACAGTGTTGTATTGGTTTATACAAGAGTTGAACCATTCTGAATTTGTATTCCTTGTTCTGTATTGAGTTGGAAAGAAAACAAAAATAAGAAAGCCCTCTGAATTTTGTGTTGACACATAATTGCGATATAGATATGAAGATCTGCTGTGTTACTGATTCTCATATAGCCTACATTAAGGTATGTACTTTTAATTAATATTGGAGCAATTGCTTTCCTAGAAAGCAAATAACGTTTGTTAGTACAATACCTTATGTTCAACAGTTCCTTCAGATCGAACAAAGATAAACTTGATAAAAAATATCCAAAAACGAACTTCAAGAAATAGATGGCACGAAAGTTGTACCCAAAACGATATTTTTTTCTTCTCAAACTTTACCTTTGCATCACTTGTGTAATGGTGCAACCAATTTTGTATAAAATAATGGATTATGTTTTATCTTAACACTGTGTGGGATTGACATTACTTGAACCTCTTGTTATCACGATCAAATGTACTTCTATAAACAGAGAAAAATTCCTTATCTCTGGAAAACTGACTTTCTTTTATAAAACATTAAGGTGCAATGCAATATGGCTTGATAGAGATTTGAGCTTTTATTAATGTAACAAGTACAAAGATTTCGTGTTCTAACATAATTATATCAAGTAATGTACTTAAAGGGAAAATTCTGCAAAATGTAATACAGAAATATACTCAGAGTTAGATTGTAAAAAGGTTTAAGTTTGATTCTAAGCCCGGTTTCATTATTGGTCCATTTTGCAAAGATAATCATCCTTCATTTAAAGGAATGCAGACATGTAATAAGTCTAGACCTACATCAAATGGTACACAAATCTCGAAAATATATTTCCAGTTCCTTCGTGTCAAAAAATCTCAGTGGAGTCCCTTTAACGCATAGTTTCAATGAAACACAACTATAATAGATACTGAGGAAACCGGATATTGTAATAAGATAAATGATATTGCCTTGCATAATTGTTTATCGAATCAGCATAATTCGTTCAGAACGTCTTTGTTAGTTACTCTTTCTACTAAATTTACTTCAATATATATCAGAGTCCTTGAAGTGCTTTTGTAAAATTTTTGTCTAAAGGTTGAATAAAATGTTACTAGGTAATCTAAATTCCTAAATCGAAATTATCCCCAGTTTGCATATTGGAGGTCATTAATAAAAGGGTCAGACAAGACTTTTAAAACGGAAAATAAAATCATAGAGAAACTAAACAAAAGAACGTTGTATACACAGATAAAACCAGACTGAACATCAGGCATGCAATAATTCATGACATTGTTGTCTATTATTATCTCGCCATATCTCATATAATTATGTATTTATCTGACACCTTACCACATTTTCCGTACCGTTCAATTACTTAATTCTCTACAATACTTAACTTAATAAGATAGAAAAATGATAATAAAAGGTCACTGTACTTGCTGGTTTGACTTTAAAACTGGAGAAAGAGCACAAATCCATAAAATATGCTATATTAATCGGAGTAAAGATTATTATATATTTTATCATAGTTAAATTTCTGAAATTTAGAATTTACATTTGTATCATCTCTTTTCCTGCATAGTTTTAACTGCATGTTTTCTTATTATGATTAATAGAACAAATATTATAGTTCGTAATCGTATGTAACTCAATAGATTATTCTCATTTCGATCAAACTTTAACAAATTGTCAATATTGAAAGATTTTATTAAGAGATATTACATATCTTTGAGGGCCTCCTCGCACATCAATCGGAACGCAAACAAACAGGAGACTGAGGTTCTTGCAATGTTTGTGACTGACTGGGAGGTAACTATAATGATGCTCCGGGGTCCGATAACTGTGTACTCTTTTTTAAATTGGATTTTTATTTTCTAAATAAAACATATACACGTTCAGACAGAAAGATGCTCTTATGCAGATTTATAAACAACAGTTTCATAGGCCATGGTACCCTCAATGAGTGATATTTTACAGATTTACACTCATTATTTGATATAATTTGTTACAATAGCACTTTTAAAGGTCCCGTAATACATTTTTTATGGTTTTTTTTATCAATAAAATAATGTTAAAATGAAGAGTAATCAATATTGTAAGTTCCAAAAAGCATTATTCGTAAAGATATTACCGAATTTACATTTCATGTTAATAAAAGCAGGTAATTAGAAATTTATTTTCTATTAAGTCTAAGTCATTTTTTTTTTCAATAAGAAATATACGCATATATTTTAATGATAAAATAAAGATAAAATTGTGAAGACTTCGATGAAAATACGAATTATGAATAATGATTTAAAAAAAACTAAAAACATTACATTTATCATATTTACGACAGAATAGGGGGGGCACCCCAAAGGCAATGAAACACAAAAAGAGAATATCAATTGCAGACTGAATTAGAATGAGTCTGTCCTGAGAAGTACAAATTCTTACACCTTAAACAATGAAAGAAAAGAATTATAACACTTCAAAGCTACACTTATTCAACACAAGCCACCTGCTACTGTCTTCATAAACAAACACGGCATTATTTAAAATCTCATCATCTTGGGGGAAATCATATTCATTCACGCGTTAGGTGTGTCTGCTGTGAAAATATTTTTAAAAGAACTTTGATTGAATTTATCATTTTAGGTTAAAGTGAACTGGTCTGTGATGGGAAGTATGTACAGAATAGTTTAAATAGTTTTATTGATAGTATTTAGTATTGTTATAAATTCTTCTCTCTTGTAATTTATAATTTCTACTACTTCCATAATTCCACATAAAATTACACAATAACTGTTCTTAATTTCATTTCACTGTTTATTTGTTGGAAATGTTCTAATTTTCTACTCTACAATTAATAATTAAAGTTACAGAGTTTTTCTTCCTCACACATGGTTGATAAGTCACTGAGAATTAACTCCTCAAGACCCTTCCCGACTCTTAGCCTTACAATCTCACTCTTGCATTTTGAATCTCATTCTTCAAAACTTCAATCTAGAATGCCCTAAGAAAATCTTGTCCCAGTATTTATATGAAATACATTGCCCTCAATATTTGGAGGTTATCATGGTAAAATTGGACAAATTAAAGCCTTCTAACATTTATGACAACAAGTGTTGATCAAGTAACTGTACCAGAAACAAACAGACTGATTCCTGGAATATTTTATGATGATAACCAATGATTGAGTTTCCTAAACACAACAATTGCAGCCTCCTTTTCATAATTTATGTAGGAAACCGTTGACAGAGTTACCATATAAATTTCCAGACTGATACACCAGTCTAGCCCCTAACAGATTTATAGTAATAAATAATGACAACAAATGAGGTCTCAATTCTCATACAAACTCAATCATTAAATCAAACCTTAACCAGGTGCCTTGCTAAAACTACAACAGTATCGAACTTTACAACAAAACCACTGAAGAATTATAGAACAGAACAGAAAATTATTTTATTTTGACTTGTACATAGTACATAATCATAATTATACATAGTGTTATAATACAATAACTTAAACGAATTTAACAAATGAATGTCGTCGGTATCAGCTACATGATCTGATATTACAATGTATATATGACAGATTATAAATTGTTATAAAATATTTATTTCTCATCATATAAATGTTAATATTAAATCTTTTATTTTCCAAGAAACATTATATCAGAATATCCAAATTATACACTTTCTATTGTTTTTAATAAGGAGATAGAGATAAATTTGCAGTTGTAGAATTATGCACGGTTCGGGTTAAAATCCCCAGGAACATAATCAGAAAGGCCGATAGGCCTTAATGATGAATTACAAAACAAAGAATTTTAACGTTAAACTTTGCATTTATTTATTGTACCATAATGCAAAAAAATAATATCTATATCTATATTTTTCTCAAATATAAATTATAGATAGATATCTACAATAACATTTGTATTCAGATTCTATATCATACCTATCATTATATTTTGAAAAAAAAAATCCCCTTGGAGATTTAGACAAGATTTATACTAGAATATGAGTAAATGTAAATCTTGTAGATATTGACCAAGAGGTAGAAAAAGGGCTTCGGCATTTAGGTGATTACCATGTCCTTTTTCTCAGTAAGTGAGCACCTTAAGCATGCTCTTTTGGGGGTGATACTTTTTTTTTTTTTTTTTTAATTTTTTTTTTTAGGTTCGGGTCCACAAATGTGGAACCCCATTTATTGGAAAATAATACTAACAATTATGTATAATATACAAAACAAGTAAAAAAGTAAAAAAAGAGGAAACATGTGATATGGTACAGTTCAAATTTTCACATTACATTTATGATATAATTTTGAAATACAGTTTATTAATTTTCGCTGGAGAACATTGTAATAGGGTGGTTTAATAATTATATTTTATGATATTTATAAACAGATGGTTTGTGAGATATTTTTACATTCGTTTATTTACTGTTATTTTCTCATCCTTTTCTCATCCTTTTTCACCACAGTGCCCCCAGCTAGATAACTTTAACGAAAAATGTATACGAAATACAGATTTAGTATTCCTTAGAGAACGAGTAAAAAACGTTTTATATGAAATAATTGTTATGTATAGTTCACATAATTACTTACATGGTAGGTAGTGTTATTAACACCAGAAAATTTGTTTGTCTAAAATGAGAAATGATCCCAGCAAGGAGTTCTATCATTTTTTTAAACTTCTTAGTCAAAAATTCTTTAAGAGTAATTTTGAATTTGAAAACCACCCAAATCATCGTCCCCAATAGTTTTTCAACATCCTCTGTGCCCCACCTCACTGCTGTATTTACACGTCCGCCCTAATTTTTCATTCGTTACACCGTTATCAGTTGATAATTTGGAAATCTATCACTTGTGATCTTGGGTGGTCCTTAAAACAAGAAATACAAAATAGAAGAACATATCCTTTCCTGTAAATCTAGTATAAAGTTTTATTAATTTTAGTGGTATTGTACTTCTATCATATTTTCAGAAGACCTGGATGAGACAAAACTGTTTTCGCAAAAAATGTTTTGTCATCATATTAACAGATCATGCAAAGTTTAAATGAGCCGCGTCACGACAAAACCATCATAGTGCGTTTGCGACCAGCACGGATCCAAACCAGCCTGCGCTTCGGCGCAGTCTGATCAGGATCCATGAAGTTCGCTATTAGTTTCTCTACTTGTAATAGGGTTTGTAAACGAACAGCATGGATCCTCATCAGACTGCGCGGATGCGCAGGCTGGTCTGGATCCATGCTGGTCGCAAACCCATTATGTTGGTTTTGTCGTGACGCGGCTCAAATGAATCCAATCTTCAGCTTCTATTCTTCAAAATATGTCTAACTGTTGCATATGCCATTAAATCGTATTTTATAAATGTTTGAACATTATAATATCCAGCAAGGCAGTTACCTATATAGTTTTAAGAGTTAATTCACAAACATGCTTATAATTCAACTTTAATTTCCGAAATATTTGCTTTTATTTTATGCTTTTCAGTGGATTACTGATTTATCCGTGAAAATTATATTTGGTAATTTCACAGTGAAAATTATCAAAATATAATTTCACTTTTTTTAATGACGAAACTACTTTTTTAAGATTTTCCCCATGTGGTACCTCAATTTTATTTTTGCTGACAATTCTGACAATGTCAGGCTGTTTAAAGAAAAAGGAAAGCTGAAATTGATAAATACCTTAAACGTCAAAAGTAATAAAAAGAAGAAAACTTACTTCTATTCATTCAAAATTCCAATCACCAAATTTCGTCTCTAAATTTTTTGTTTCATTTTTACAGTCTGAAAAATACATTCCTTCCACATGCAAACTGCTCTTGATGACAATTTGGGCATATTAAAGTATCCTACGAGTAATAACTGCCGTATGCTTTATGAAACATTAAAAAGCAATGACAGCTACAGCTCGTAGAACAAGTAAACTAACCCAGCGTTCCGAGCAAGTTCCAAGTCTTCCATTTTCATAGCTGCTTTTTTCATGTTTTCACATCTGTCATCACTTAATTTTTGTCTGTTTCAATCCTCAAATATGTTTTCTTTCTTTTAAAAAGGTGTATGACTAACAATTCCAAATGATATCCCTCTAAATCAAACACAAATTATTTTCCTCCCGTGAAATACACAACTTTAAAAAATGGCTGCCGCTTACATTTAACAAAGCCAGGTCTAATATAAATTCGCAGTAGGTAACAGAAATATGGATGGATGGTTGGAATTTTCTCCTACATGAATTGTTTGTTTTTATTATTAAAACAAGCGATCATTCATATTTTTTAAACAAAATAAATAATATCACTGTCATTTAATGTTGATTGTCGGACTTATTTTTCGGCTCAAGACTTCTTGTTTTTAATGAGAAATTCTCACGAAATGGGGCTCTCAATGGGGAAACAGATTTTAATATTTATGTTAATATTATGGAAATTTCGTTTAAACTTGTTTTTTAGCATAAAATAAAAAGAAAATTTGTTTGTTTGTTGTGTAAGATGAAATTTTATTTCATCTCGTGAACTTTAAAAACAGTATTCTCACTCGTGGCTACGCCACTCGTGAGAATACTGTTTTTAAAGCCCACTCGATGAAATAAAATTTCATCTTACACACAAACAAACAAATATCCTCTATATCACACAAATCCGGGGTAAATATATTAAACACACGGTCCTATTTGGTTAAAAAGTGAGAATGTATAGCATTGTTGTAAATGTTTCATGAAGAAAAAGATAGCAAAACGAACAATCAACATTGAAATAAATTCGATGAATGTACATTTCTATCCTGCACGTTTTTAATTTGAAATGAATGGACTCAGAATACCCATTGAAACGTACATGAACATTTCATTAAGTCAATTAATATCCCAGCTGGAGTTAATGTTGAAATATCAACAATAAATCAAGCAGATTTTACTCATCAACTTCTTTATCTTAACGAACATGTTTACATTAGTACATGATCAGGGAACAAGCATTTTAGCATTGTTTATGAGGGAGGTAGAGTATTCCATTTCATTATTTGATTAAGATAAATATCCTGGGCATTCTTTTATCGTTGGCAGAATGACTGCTACTGTTTCTAGCCACGGAAGCAGTGTCGATCAAGATAAGTCTGCACTGTTCGTGTCATTCTGTTAATATTTTTAAAATGTCCCTAAAATGAACATTGATTTAGTGTAGATTAAAGACTGGACAAATCCATTTAAGATATTTGGCGTGTTTAGGGTATTTGTTGAAAAATAGATAAGTTTAAACAAAGCGTTAAATTGAAATCGTGAATAATCGAACGTCTTTAATACATTAAATAATAACGTTGACAGTAGCATAATAACAAACTGCGAAAGAATTATATTACTTGGGTGTTTCTAGCAAGTGTAAGATACATTATCCGATAATACATATATTTATATAGCAGATAATAAACTGTTCAAAAGAAAATAGTTTATAAGAATATCCAAAATGATACATTTTATTTCGTTTTTAACGAAATTGGCAATACTTCTGGATCATATGCCTATTGTAGACCAATTCATTTTAAAGTACTAAAGTACTATAAATTTCGGAACGAAAACTGCACAATATTTTCTCGATTTCTGATAGAATGATTAAACATATATTCAGATTAGTCTTATACCTCTATTTATTACTTAAATACATGTATGAACACTTTCTGGACTTATAAATTATCAAACTGATACTGCCAGCAAATGACCAAGGCTCAATTTCACATATGTTTCAGTCGTACATGTGAACTATATTAGAAACCTGCTTGGCTGAGGAGAGAGACTTCGGTTGAATTGAGCGGTTTCTGAACGTTCTTAACGTTCGTAAGGTATGGCATAATTAATAGTTCATATTGAAATATTCATCGGCCAAAAAGGGTATGTAGCTCACAAAGATCTTTGTTGAACATTTTACTGTATTAATTACATTCTACCTTATAATTACATAAACATTAATGTTAACATGTTGTTCAATCACCATTATTTATTAATATATATTTATTTATTGAACATATAAATTAGAATAGAATTTATGAAATCTTTTCAAAACTACGAAGATAATTTATCATTTCGTCTGTCAGAACTGTATACTTGTCACTTAACGTGAGACTAAATAAAAACAGTAAGTGTGTTTTATGTCAAAGAAATGATGCAATCTCTTTGCAGCAGCTTTCGCCTTTCTAAAAATGAATTTTATTTACGTCATATCTGATTCAAATAAATTATGATAAAGATCTAGGCGTTTTAAACATGATGACATAATCCTTATCGTTCCTTTTTCACTCATTTCACCTCATATATTTTAAACCCTCTCTCTATACAACGTCTCCCTTTATTGAAAAAAATGGATCATTTTGAATTACAGAGAAACAAATGTGGAAAACGGTTCCACAATAATCAAACGAATGCTCCAAAACTTCAAAAAGTTTCATATTATTTATGGACATATTAGTATGCTATAGTATATCATCAATTCCTGAGAATAATTATGTTTTCATAATAAAATATTTTCATAAAACATATATACATGTACGTTTATATTGAAATGCTCAACTTTCACCAAGTCCATTGCTAGATTTCCACAGCTTGATTAAATTTATGAAAACATAAGAGACTCAAGATTCACTATCTAAAACTTGTCTGAAGTCTTTCTTAAACATGATGTTTATCTGTAAAAATTGTCTGGTCGACGGCAAAGAACATGTAAAGTTTAACTCAATCTTGCATGAATACCAGCTGTAAATAAATGTCTAGACGTCGGTAATGAGTATGTTTCTATTACACATACGATATAGACAAAATAGATAAATACAGAATCCCTAAAGAAAGCCCAACACGGCAAAATTGAAAATCTTGCAGGCTCGGTTTGATTGAGCCTGTTCATGGACGGTACCGTCCACGCACCCTAGCACCGGCTTAAGCAGAATTCAACATTTAAACATGAAATAGTAAAATTCTGAATTTAGAAACATCCGCAGATGTGTTCATACGGCGGTTATCATGGAACCTTCAATGTGACACTTCCGTGCCATTCCATGAAAAGCGGCGTATAGTCCCCAAGTAATAAAAAGCGTGTGCCCTAAACGAGAAAACAATGGGCGGAACTAAATAAAATGGAATTTTGAAAGGGAATTTTGAAACCCTACCCAGGCTATGTCCAGATGCTAACAAAATACTCCGAAAATTAAAAGCAATGCATCTATCTAAATGACTATTTTCACCAATGGAAAGTATGCACAATATTGGACACATAAAGCTTAGGATAAAAAGCGCTATTTCATTTCATTTTGATTCAATGGCACATATAATGAAGAAAACAAGACTTGTTGGAATATTTTCTTTTCATGAATCAATTCAACTTCTTCATTGCAAGTTGTTAGTGTGGAAGCGTGAACTCATGAAGATGAAATCGTGAATTCGTGAAATCAAAATGTCACATCAGTCTTCCGTAGTTAAAGATAATAGTTGTTGCAAGTTCATCATATAAGTTAAAATCCTTTCTGGAAACATCAATCGCTACCCCCTATGACTTACAAAATGTAGTGAACACGTGATTTAGGTCTGTGACCATTCTTTTAATGTTGTCGGGATGTGTAAAACACTTTCACCTGTTTGTTTGTTGTATCACCCAATAAAAATTCCATTTCGGGAACTCCGCTCATTGTTTTCACATTTAGGGTACATACATTCTTTTTCTAAGTTCCATGAAATGAAACTCGTGAATGTGACGGTTCCGTAAGAACGCAAAAGTTCTGCTTAAGTCGGTGTTATGGGATGTGTACCGTATATTTCATTAAGTAAATTAAACAATCACATGTGGGTTTGTACATTGAATTTTTGTTTGTTTAATCACTGCAGGATTTAGGAATAAATAACTTGTATTTCGATATTATAGAATCCAGCACAGTCATACGACATATAATAATACGCGTTAGTAATTGCCGGGATCATCGTAAAACCTCCGAGATATTGAATGCCAGCTATTCATTAAACACCATACATGCATCATGTGTTATTCATTAACACCAATTATGAACACTGCATTACATATATTTATAGTTAAATTCTTCTGATATTGAGATCATTGAAATAACAGCTAATAAAGAACTATATTGTCGTCTGAATATTCAATACGATTGATATTACAGTACAACGATAAGACAATTTACAGAGAATTTCTCATTATATTCAGACCCTTGAGATTAATCATGGGAAAATGTCATATTAAGTGAATGACTTTATAAGTTTTCAGTTTGCAATTTTAAAACGGAAAAGTATTTGCATTTAATAACACTAAGGCTAATAATTGGAATCTTTTTTTGAAAATCGAATATCAAGAATTGTTTATAGGTTTTGATACAAACAATATTAGGGAATTGCTAGACTGCAATATAATATAATTTTGCCTTTTCATTTTTTTATATGCTATAAGTATAAATATTGTACACATCCTTTTCTGCTATTCTATTGTATAAATTATTACTTTGCATACATATTTTGCATTGGACGGAGGCGTAAAAGAGAAAGTATTGTCAATTATTATCGCAGAGTAAATTTAAACAAAAAAATAAGTGCCATATATATGTCATGCGTTTCTCAATTAATTTGAAATTTAAAATCTTAATTAAAATTATTTGATCAACCGAATGAAATATTTTTATCATTACATTTACATTGTCCAGCATGAACAACTTTGCATTTTTTTTCTTTATCCGGAATCAGGCAAGTATATATATAAGGACCTCATTTTTAAGCTTTTATAGGTTAATACACTTTATCGCGCGTTTGTGCTAACTCAATCTTCTATTCATGACTGATGTTTTTTTATTTTTTTATCTTCAGTATGATAAATATAAAATTGAATATCTGCATTTTTACAAGACCACACATTCACATTTTTCTTATAAAGAAAGCTTTGTAGTTAATATGGTATTTGACTATATCAAAAACTGAAATGTGATATCCTTAAAACTGAATATCTGCATTCTTTACAGACCACAAAATCACAATTTTCATATTAAGAAAGCTTTGTTTGTCTATATCAAATACTGAAATTGGATATCCTTGAAATGTTTGTATATAAACAACACTTCACTGCCTGTTTCTAGATCCTGTTCAAAAGTGAAAATGTTTATTTACAAAGGCTTACTGATGCATTAAATCTGTCTTATATATTGTTGATATCTTAGCATTAATATACCATCATTTATATTTTTGCAATGTAAATGAAAGAACTTTTGATATTGTGTTGATAGTAGTTTTTTTTTAAAAAAATGAGTAACTTTCGCCTGGTAGTAAAATTTAATTAGAAATAAATTCTTTATTAAAACATTAAACAATAAAAATATTGCTTCGAATTTTCACGTTAGTTAGACGTCACACTTTTCACGTTATTTAAACTTCACACTTCACGTTATTTAAACGTAACTGTTATTTATACTTGCTTTGAAAATATTAAAAGTATGTTTAAGATGTACATGAAATTATTGAAGGACTTCTCCAAAGTGAAGCATATCAATTTATGTTTTATTTGTTATTTTCTCTCTTTTTGTTTTGATAACATCAATGACAGGTCAAATGTTTCTTTTCATTTACTTATAAAACGAACTTTAAACAAAGTACAAAATAATTTCAAAATGATATAAAGGTATATACAAGGTTTTTTGAAGCAATTAAATCTCATGATATTTCTATGATACATGAACTTGGTTAAAAAACATTCCATGATATAACGGTCATATATAAGAATCATACTGCACAATATCATACCCCAGGACATCACTGTCACTATTTATATACGACCATGTAGGTTACAAAGTAATGTTTGGAGAAAAAATTGCAGTAAGGTGCAAGATAAACAGAGAATTAGGCTAGATATGGCAGACTAAAATGTCATAAAACCTGGCCGTGCATATATTTTGACGTGACGTCATTAGCGTTATACAAACAGAGTGTAAAGACGCGCTAAATGTTAGCGTTATACTTTAGGGGCGTCAATGAAAAATGACTCTTATTTCACTTTAAACGGTCTTTATTTTGGGTATGTGATAAATAGAATATTAAATTCGTGTAAGTTCATTACTGAATTTATTGCACTCGTCGAATAAAATAATATAATGCTCGCCAGAGGCTTGCATAATGTAATTTTATTCAACTCGTGCAATAAATTCAGTATTGAACTTACACTCATTCAATATCCTCTATGTATGAAAGAGAATTCAATGCATAATGTTTTAAGGAAGATTTTATTCATTCTCATAGCTATTTGATATCAAAATAAATAGTTTGTGCTGCATGGAAGATACTTATATGAACAAAGATATAACAAGCAAAAATCTGTTGCGAGTAGATGGGAAGGAATTGTTTATAGTTCATCATACAAATATTTTACAAATTACTTCTTTTCAAATGCTATTTTAAAAAATATTATATCAAGACGAGACATATAAATAGACATGTCAACAAATATTGCGATTCTATCATGAAGCAAGTTGTTTACAGTAGAATTATATTTCTCTTCAAACAATATTTGCTTTGCACCAGTAGAGCATCCGACAATCATAGTATTGTTAGAGGAATATAATTTTGGGCGTCTGTACTGCATATTTTTAATTATTCTATCAGACAAACTTACAAGACACTCATTCTTACTTTCTTTACTTCCAGAAAGTAATGATAACAATGTGTCAAAATAGGTGGACATAACACATTGTTTTTCTGTACAAAACACAAAATCATATTGTTTTTGAAACAAACTTTAAATCTTTAAGAGTACATTATATAGTGCTGTTGTCTAAAATTCATGTTATAATGATAAAAAATAGTTTCCCACAACTTGTAAGATATATCAGTAATATTCATATCAAAATAAAAATTTTAAAAAGTTTCTTATATTTTTAATTTAATAAAACAATTAAGTATTAAAAAATTCAAACAAACTAACTAACTAACTGACCGACCGACCAGCCAGCCAGCCAACCAACGAACCAATTAACTACCTAACTAACTAACTTTTTGTTTGTTTGTTTCATTTTACGCCTTTTCCCAACAGTATTTCAGTTGTATAGGCGGGTATTTTCCTAACCATCGTTCCTGGAGAGTTACACCAGTACGACGCGCTAAACTACCAAAGCATCTTCCGGGGATCGAATCCATGCCAGAGAGCTAACTGGTTTAGAAGTCATCGACTCTAACCCCTCGACCACGGAGGCGGTTTACTAACTTACTAAGTAACTCACTCACTCGCTCACTAACTAACCAACCAACCAACCAACTAACTAATTGACTAATTAACTAACGAACTCACTAACAACACGTGCATTAATGGATTAAACATCGTAGTACTTATAAATACACTCACTGTCAGTTAATCAGCCATTCTTACGATTAAGATCAAAACGTTTCTATTTTAACAGCAAATATTATTTAGTTTGGCTCATGGTGAAATCGTTTCTGTCGAATATTATCATTATCATCAGAGCTTTAAATGTCAGATATATAAAACGTCCAAACTTTTCCACCTCGATTGTAAGTCCGTCCTTGAATCATACCAGAGAACATTCCGCAAGCACTGGTAAATTCTCACTTGAAACACCATGAATTACAATACATTTTGTATATATTGATCTACATATTTTAGAAAATGCAAAACACAGGCCAATACTTGCACAAATAAGATTAACTTCTCATAAGTTTCAATAATGTAATAAGGATGTATCAAGTGTATAAGAAGATGAAATGTTTTTGAAATTAATCGTTTTGCTGTATGCTGACTATACCATTCTTTGTACAAAAACGGAAAAAGATTTTATATCAGTGTTGAATACTTTTTCTAATTATTGAAAAACCTGGTAATTAAACTTAAACTTTGATAAAACAAGGATCATGGTATAAAAGAAACAGACATGGGAATATTTCTGTAGATAATAATGTTTTAGAAATTGTAGACACTTTTAAATAAATTGGTGTAATGTTTTCTGAGAAAGAAAAAAAAAACAATTTGCAGTTGAATAAAGGCACATTGTTTAACAAGAAAAACGAGCAAAGTCTGGCTCATATTAGAAACAAAGAAATCTAAATTTATCTATTGAGAAATCTAGATTTACGTTATTCGATCACAGAAGTATGCCAATTTTAACTTATGGGTGTGAAGCCTGGGGATATGTTGAATTATCACTCATAAAAAAGTGCATACAGACTTCTGAACAGACGGTTGGATTTAGTTGTGCAACACTTATTAGAGATATGATGTACAATTTTCAGAGCAATACAACACTTTGCATTTAGACGGTTATTCTGCATTGTAGGGATCATCAGGTTTCCCCCTCCCAAATTGATCCGTGATGATTGAAACATCCATTTTCTTTATGAAAAGTCTATAATTGTCACAGGGCGAGATTTTTAACGTACTGTGGCTCTACTGACTGAGCTATCCGGCCGCTTACAAACTACCTCCCTTGATAAGAGATCAGTTCAATACCGTGACATAATAATTTTCAGAAAAATATAGGATTCGAACATACCTCAACTTTGGGTCTCCTGAAGAGTTTTTCAACCTCATTTTTACCACATCTTACTACAATGTTTACCTTTTAGCCCTAATTATTCTGGAATTTCATTCTTAATCACATTATCAGTGGATAATTGGGAAATATGTCATCTGTCGTCGAGGGATGTCTTTACAACAAGTATTTAGAAATAGAACATGTCCTATCCTGTAACTGTAAATCTAGTATTAAGTTGCATGAATTCAAGAAATTGTTGCCTTAACACAACAAGATTTGTTTGTACATCTTAGTTTTAATTGGTGTTGTACTGCAAAATCCTACTCTCTGTTGAGGCCTTAAAACAAGTTTCACATGTCAAGAAAAGTACACTGCATGATGGTGAGCATAGGCCAATTTACAATAACTATACAGAAAAATCCCATGCATTTTGTTTGCTCAATAGGAAAACTGGTTATTAGCAAATACATTTTATGAACTAGACAAATACCAAGACAGTGGTCTGGCAAGTTAATGTTGAAAGGAGATATGATCTTGATATGAATAATGAGTCTGTTTCTCCATAGAAAACCTTGTTCCTAGCAAATATCATTTTGTTATCTATATGCAACAAGCAAATTCGTTGGATTTATATCCCCCGCCGAGTACTGGTTATTATTAACACAACAACTGAAGACATAAGGCTTTATTTATATATTAATCATGGCATAAACAGTAATATTCTTTGAACTTGATAAATATTCAGGGCAATAACAGAGCCATAATTTTGTGTTAAATAGTAAAATCTGGAAATGCCAATGAGAAGTATGCATACTACATAACTAATCAAGGGCCAAACATCTGAGTTATAAGTTTCTGACCGGGAACAAGGCGACTATATGCACATCTCCTCTTAGTATCCCATAAAGTTTCATTGAATTCCAGCCAGTAGAAGCAGAGAAGTAGCGAGGAAACAAATATTTTTCTATATGGTTACTGCATAACTAATCAAGGGCCATAACTCTGAGTTAAAGTGTCTGGCCGGAACAAGCCAACGATATGCGCATCTCCTCTTGGTATTAAAGGTTCCCATAAAGTTTCGTTGAATTCCAGCCAGTAGTTGCAGAGAAGTAGCGCGGAAACGATTTTTACTCCATATGCATACTACATAACTAATCAAGGGCTATAACTCTGAGTTAAAATGTCTGACCCGAACAAGCCCACGATATGCGCATCTCCTCTTGGTATTGAAGGTTCCCATAAAGTTTCGTTGAATTCCAGCCAGTAGTTGCAGAGAAGTAGCGCGGAAACGATTTTTACTCTATATGCATACTACATAACTAATCAAGGGCTATAACTCTGAGTTAAAGGGTCTGACCGGAACAAGCCGACGATATGCGCATATCCTCTTGATATTGATGATCCCCATAAAGTTTCGTTGAATTCCAGCCAGCAGTTGCAGAGCACTAATCCGGAAACGATTTTTACTCCATGTGCATATTGCATAACTAATCAAGGGCCATAACTCTGAGTTAAAGTGTCTGACCGGAACAAGCCCACGATATGCGCATCTCCTCTTGGTATTGAATGTTCTCATAAAGTTTCGTTGAATTCCAGCCAGCAGTTGCAGAGAAGTAGCGCAGAAACGATTTTTACTCCATATGCATACTGCATAACTAATCAAGGGCTATAACTCTGAGTTAAAGTGTCTGACCGGAACAAGCTGACGATATGCGCATCTCCTCTTGGTATTGATGATTCCCATAAAGTTGTGTTGAATTCCAGCCAGTAGTTGCAGAGAACTACTCCGGAAACGATTTTTACTCTATATACATACTACATAACTAATCAAGGGCCATAACTCTAAGTTAAAGGGTCGGACCGGAACAAGCTGACGATATGCGCATCTCCTCTTGATATTTATGATTCCCATAAAGTTTCGTTGAATTCCAGCCAGTAGTTGCAGAGAACTACTCCGGAAACGAAATTCGGACGGACGGACGGACGAACGGACTTACGGACGGACAACGCCAAAACTATATCCCCCTCCGGATTCCATCGGCGGGGGATAATAAAGCTGTATTATTTTTACACTTATTTACTATAATCCGGTGCTCTGTCTATGTTCTCATAGACGAACAAGAGTATATTTATACCTACATTTTACAACGAGTATAATAACTTGTTTCAAGGAAAGTTAAGAATAAGAATGACATTATTATCATCTATGGTAGCCAACTAAAATGAGTCTCTGTTGTAATAAAATCTGATAGCATTGAAATCATAAAAGTGTTTAGTAAATTAATGTGTTTTAGATGATGACAATAATGAACTAATGAGTGTAAATAGCATAGTCCAATGTACCTATTTATATCAAATGTGCGACATTATGATTTTAAAACATACTTGTTTGTTACTCATATGCATTCAACCAGTCATTTTACAAAAGAATCTTATATGTGGGCGTTATTTGTTTTTGTCTACTGAATTATCTTTTAATAACTTTTATACGATAAATTGATTTTTCTGCAAAACAGACTTTTCTCCAATTCAGAAACAAACATACAACATTTGTTAGTTTTAACTATTTTTAAGAAAGACCAAAATTTATAAACAAAAAATTGTATACAGTGTTGTATTGGTTTATACAAGAGTTGTACCATTCTAAATTGTATTCCTTGTTCTGTATTGTGTTGGAAAGAAAACAAAAATAAGAGAGTCCTCTGAATTTTGTGTTGACACTTCATTGCGATATACATATGAAGCTCTGCTGTGTTACTGATCTTCATATAGCCTACATTTAGGGGTGTATTTTCTAATTCGTATTTAAGCAATTGTTTCCCTAGAAAGCAAATAACATATGTTAGTACAATACCCTCTATTCAACAGTTCCTTCAGATCGAACAAAGATAAACTGGATAAAAAATATAAAAAACGAACTTCAAGAAATAGATGACACGAAAGTTGTAATTAAAAAAAACAAAAACGATATATTTTCTCAAACTTTACCTTTGCATCACTTGTGTAATGGTGCAACCAATTTTGTATAAAAAATGGTTTATGTTTTATCTTAACACTGTGTGGGATTGACCTCACTTGAACCTCTTGTTATCATGATCAAATGTATTTCTATAAACAGAGGAAAATTCCTTATCTCTGGAAAACCGACTTTGTTTTAGGTGCAATGCAATATGGCTTGATAGAGATTTGAGCTTTTATTATTGTAAAAAGTACAAAGATTTCGTGTTCTAACATAATTATATCAAGTGATGCACTTAAAATGGAAAATTCTGCAAAATGTAATACAGAAATATACTCAGAGTTAGATTGTAAAAAGGTTTAAGTTTGATTCTAAGCCCGGTTTCACTATTGGTCCATTTTGCAAAATAAGATAATCATCCTTGATTTAAAGGAATGCAGACACGCTACATCAAATGGTACACAAATCTCTAAAATATATTTCCAGTCCCTTCATGTCAAAAAATCTCAGTGGAGTCCCTTTAACGCATAGTTTCAATGAAACACAACTTTCTTACTATAATAGATACACAGGAAACCGGATATTGTAATAAGATAAATGATATTGCCTTGCATAATTGGTTATCGAATCAGCATGAATCGTTCAGAACGTCTTTGTTAGTTACTCTTTCTACTAACTTAACTTCAATATATATCAGAGTCCTTGAAGTGTTCTTGTAAATTGGAGGTCATTAATAAAAGGGTCAGACAAGATTTTTGAACCATCCTCGAAAACGGAAAATAAAATCATAGATAAACTAAACAAAAGAACGTTGTGTACACGGATAAAACCAGACTGTACATCAAGCATGCAAGAATTTATGACATTGTTATCTATTATTATCTCGCCATATCTCTTATAATTATGTATTTATCTGACACCTTACCACATTTTCTCGTACAATTACTTAATTCCCTACAATACTTAACCCAATAAGATAGAAAAATGATAATAAAAGGTCACTGTACTTGCTGGTTTGACTTTAAAACTGAAGAAAGAGCACAAATCCATAAAATTTGCTATAGTAATCCAAGTAAAGATTATAATATATTTTATTATAGTTACATTTCTGAAATTTAGCATTTAAACGAGTATCATCTCTTTTCCTGCATAGTTGTAACTGCATGTTTTCTTATATTTGATTAATAGAACAAATATGATAGTTTGTAATCGTAATATGTAACACAATAGTAACCAATCAATTGGAACGCAAACATTTAATGGACAATAACAGGAGACTGAGGTCAATGCAATATTTGTGACTGACTGGAAGATTAATATAATGATGCTCTGTATACTCTTTCTTAAATTTGATTTCTATTTTCTAAGTAAATCATTAATACGTTCAGACATAAATATACTCTCATGTTGATTTATAAACAACAGTTACATAAGCCTTGGTACCCTTAATGAGTGATATTTTACAGATTTGCTCACATTGTTTGATATAATTTGTTACAATAGCACTTTTAAAGATCCCGTAACACATTTCTTTACGTTTTTATATCAATGAAATAATGTTCAAATGAAGATTTATTAATATTGTAAGTTCCAAAAAGCATTACTTGTAAAGATATTACCGAATTTACATTTCATATTAATAAAGGGAGGTAATTGGAAATTTATTTTCTATCAAGTCTTAGTCAAATAAACGCAAATATTTTAATGATAAAATAAAGATAAAATTGTAAAGACTTCGATGAAATTACGATTTATAAATAATGATTTAAAAAACCTAACAAAAAATTCATTTGTCATATTTACGACAGAATAGGGGGAGCACCCCAAAGGCAATGGAACAAAAAAAAAGAATATTAATTGCAGACTGAATTAGAATGAGTTTGTCGAAGAGAGATAGTGAAAAAGTACAAATTCTTACGCCTTAAACAATGAAAGAATAATACCACTTCAAATCTACACTTATTCAACACAAGCCACCTGCTACTGTCTTCGTAAACAAACACGGCCTTATTTAAAATCTCATCATCTTGGGAAAAATCATTTTCATTCATTAGTGAGGTGTGTCTGCTGTGAAAATATATTTTTTTAAACTTTGATTGAATTTTATCATTTTAGGTTTATTAAAATAAGTGAACTGGTCTGTGATGGGAGGTATGTACATAATATATAGCATAAATAATTATATATAGTATTTAGTATCAAACTTGACAACAAAACCACTGAAGAATTATAGAACAGAACAGAATTTTATTTTATTTTGACTTTTTGAGTCTGCAATTCTTATGTTATTTTGTTGTGATTAATGCTTCCGAGGGATCACTTTGTTTCCAGAATTTTGTACATAATCATAATCATATATAGTGGATGTCGTTGATAAAGATCAGGTACATGATTTGATATTACAATGTATATATGGCAGATAATAAATTGTTATGAAAGATTTGATTTATTTCTCATCATATAAATGTTAATATTTATAAATGTTAATATTAAATCTTTTATTTTCCAAAAAACATTATATTAGAATATCCAAACTATACACTTTCTATTGTTATTAATAAGAATATAGAAAACAATTTTGAGTGCAGTTGTATAGAATTATGCACGGTTCGAGTTAAAATGCGCAGGAATATAATCACGACGGCCGATGGGCCTGAATGATGAATTATAAAGCAAAGCATTTTAACGATAAACCGTGCATTATTGTACTATTATGCAAGAAAACAATAATATCTATATATTGATTAAAACATCAGACAATTTATCATTTCGAATTTTTTTTTTCAAATATATATTATAGATAGAAAATTACATTTTTTTAAAATTTAGACAAGATTATTATTATTGTTATGAGTAAATGTGAAAATTGTAGATATTGACCAAGAAAAATATTTAAGAGATAGAATAAAAGGTTCGGCGCGGACAGAAAGAAGGTAGCATTTAGGTCATTACCATGTACTTTCTCTCAGTAACTGAGCACCCTAGGCATGCTCTGTTTTTTGTTATTTTTGTAATTTGGAATTTGACCCCCCCCCCACCCAAAATCATGTTCCTCAAAAGTTTTTCAACATCCTCTGTGCTCCACCTCACTGCTATTTTCACACTTTCGACCTTATTTTTCATTCGTTACACTGTTATCAGGTGATAATTTGGAAATCTATCACTTGTGATCTTGGGAGGTCTGTACAACAAGAAATACAAAATAGAACATATCCTATCATGTTAATCTAGTACTAAATTTTATTAATTTAAGTCGTGTTGTAATTCTGGATCATATCGTCTGATGACACTGTTTTCGCGTAAAATGTTTTATCATCATATTCAAAGATCATACAAAGTCTAAATGAACCAATCATTCAACTTGTATTCTTCCAAATGTGCCTATGCGTAACTGTTGCGTATGCCTTTAAATAATATTTTCGCGTGTTTTAATACGGAAAAATGATTGAATATTTAAAATCATTCATTCAAAAATCCTGCAAGGCAGTGACTTACAAATTACAAGAGGTTATTCACAAACGTGTGTAACAGGGTCATCTTTTCGTGCTTTAAATACAGTTGGGTTGATTCCAGTTACTTCCCTTGGATTATTATTTTTAATTGTATTTTTAACCAATCAGATGATCGCTTTGTATTTCCCTCCAAATGTGTTTAGTTTGATGATTTTTGCGGGAGTTGAAAAGTATTTTCAATAGAGAATAATTGGGCTTATGATTTGTTTTATTTGTTTTAAGGATTTGGAATAAGTATTATGGTATATTTTAAAGTTTATTGTTCGGCAATAACTTCTGTATTTCATGTAAACAGTGTATATTTATTTGAGAAGTAAATTCATGATTTTCATGTATTTAGAACTGAGTAAAGAATTGAGATGGTTCAGAAATAGCATTCCTTTTTAACATCACTTAACTCTTTCTGTCATGCACATTGTTCTTAATAATACGCATCCTTTATTTGATAATTTTCAGCACCCAGTCACTGTGTGAGTGAAGTGTTTGTTGATTGGAGTAAAGTTAACTAGATGGTTTGATATTGTTTAGAGCATACAATTCCACAAATTGGTAAGTCATCATTATATATTATAATTGTGTATTATTATGTGTAAGTTATTGCTGTAACTTTTAACTGACCATTTATTGTATGTATGTAATGTAACTGTAATATATTTTAATGTAACTTGATATTATTGTTAAGGGTTAAGATAAAGCCACTAGAACCACTTAATAACAAGTATCATATGTGAACTATTGATCATTATGATTTAATGTGTTTTTAACATTATATATTGTGAATTAGAGGAAGATAACCCTGTAAAGATGAGACATTAAGTGAATAGGCATTTAGTGACATTTTGTATGTTTTCAGTGTGCTGGACTTGTTAACTAGGTACTCTAGTTGACTGTGATAGTGTAATGTGAAACAGAGTGCAGGAACAGTGATATAATGGTTTGAGACATTTTAAGAGGATACAGTGATTATTTATATTTATTTGTTTATCAACATAATAACACAGTGAACTATTAATAAATCTATATGTGAACCCAAGCCTATTTGGATTTGTAATCTTTTATTTAGATACAAAGTAACCAAAGGTAACATTTGGCGCCCAACGGGGGACCGGGTGCATAACAAGACTATGAGGACATTTATAGTAAATAATCACTTCGAATTATGATCATTTTTCATTAATTTAGTACTGAACAAAATAGTGAAGAACTATATTTACAATCTGTGTTACATTAAACTTTTGTACTATGAATTAAGTAAACTTTGATGAAAGAACCTGAATATACCTTGAAGGACTGAAGTAAGATCTTTAAAGTTTCATTAAAGATTTATAATTATTGTCAAACTACATTTATTGTGAAATCAAATACCAAGTTTGACAGTGTCATCAACATATATGTATGAGATAGATCTACTTTACACCTTGCTGTTTTTAGAAGGAAGTAATTTCAACTGAACATCAGAGGAGGAGCATTTTCACTTGTGTAGACAGTCTACTCAGGAGTCAACAGTGTATCTGACAGTTATTGGTGCATGAATTATGTGTGGTTTATAAAGGTGTGGTCTAGTGGCTTGTAACAACTTGGTTGTAAGTAAAAGAAAATATTGTAAACTTGTTCAGAAATTGCAGTGATCCACAGTGAATATACATATTGATTAAATTACTTATAGTTATTCACTGTAAATAATTGCTGCAATTCCTGACATGATTATGTGATTATTCTATGTGGTATGAAATACATATGTAAGCCCGAGTGAGATTCACCATTGCATGTTTAAAATTAATTGGTAATAGTATTCTATTTCACCAAAGTTCTACTGTCTGTATACCCTAGCACCACCTTATAGCCTTAACTCCAAATATATTTAATATTTAACACAAAAAGGCTATTTAAGAACCATCTCAAGTCTATAAATTTTTATCAAAAATGTAAACAAACATTGACCTAGATTTTGACCTCTTGTTGCATTGAACTGGTGCAAAATATCAGAAGTTATTTACTTTCCTAAGTGATCAATCATTAAAAGAAATATTGGTTCTTGTTGTCCGAGTTAATTTCTAGAGGAATAATAATTTCATTTGTCTATTAATTTCGAACCATAAAGGTGGCCTTAAACTGTTTGTGTGTTGTTTATTTTCCTGCCATTTACATGTGTGTTTATTTTCATTAAAAGGTCAAGGAAGAGTATTTTCCCAAAATCTATACTATAAGATAATTGGTTCTACTGATATTGGAATTTCCATGACGTCATTGACTACCTGACTGATATGTGACTGAATCACATGACATTATAGTTTAGTAACTATTTTAGTTACAGGTGTAGTCTATAATTAGGATAGTATATAGATTATCAGGCTTGTGTGTGCACTGACAACTGTGACACTTTGAGCGAAATTGTATACAAAACTAAGTGAAAAAAATTAATTGACAAGTAATTTTTTAAAATTAAATAATTAATTAATGTAAAATTATAGTAAACTGTAAAACTTAAAAGAAAGTATTTATTTAACAGATATAAATAAATATAAATCAACAAATAAAATATAAAGTACTCCCTGCTAAGTGAAATAATTTTGTACTGAATTGTTTGCAAAAAAAGGATTTTGTGAATAATTCTTAAATAATTACATTTATATTTACAAAAATAAAGTTTTTTGTAAATAAGTTTAAATAAATAACGTTTCGTTTGAGAAAGTAGCTACTTAGTAGCTCGACTTTGTTTATTTCTTGTTACACCAGATACTGATTATTCATATAGAACTCCTGTCATAATTGGTACAAACATACTGCAAGAATTACTTAAAGAATGCCAGAGCAACTTCGGTGATAAATTTCTTCAAGAAGCAGATCTACACACAACATGGTACTTGTCATTCAGATGTTTGGTTATTCGAGAAAGGGAATTAAAACGAAACAAAAATAGGTTAGCTGTACTTAGAAGCGCAATGCCAGGAAAGGTTACAATTAGACCAAATGAATCTGTTCATATTACATGCTATACTGATAAAGAACTTGAATTTCAACCGACTACAGCAATAATACAAGAATGTGAAGACAGTAGCTTACCATCCTACTTAGACATTACACCAGCAGTAACACATTATGAACATGGGAAAAACAAGTCTATCACAGTCAACGTTTCAAATCTGACAATGAACACTTGTACTATTTCTTCAAGAGCAATAATCTGTGAGTTACAACCCGTGTCAGTTGATCAAGAAGTATTTGATAAGATTGAAGGAAAAGGAACATACGATTCTATCATAAATGATTTACACATAGATGACGGTAACCAGCTAACACCAAAAGAAACTCAACAAATTAAAGATGTCCTAAATAAACATAAAGCTATTTTTTCAACAGGCGATACTGATATTGGCAGTTGTAATAAAATTAAACATAGGATAGATTTACTTGACGAAACACCTTTCAAACAACGACACAGGAGAATTCCACCAATGATGATAGACGAAATTAGAAACCACCTGGAACAATTACTCGCAGCGGGAATTATAAGAAAGTCAAGGTCACCATGGTGTTCTAATGTAGTATTAGTCAGAAAGAAAAATGGGAAATTAAGAATGTGTGTTGATTACAGAATGTTGAACAACAAGAGTGTTAAGGATTCATACGCATTACCTCGGATTGAAGAAGTTTTTGATGTTTTAAAAGGAAGCAAATATTTTAGTACAATTGATCAAAAGGCAGGATATCACCAAGTAGAAATAGAAGAAACTCACAAGGAGAGGACAGCCTTTACTGTAGGACCACTTGGATTTTTCGAATATGTTAAAATGCCGTTCGGACTTTCGAATTCGCCAGCCACTTACCAAAGATTGATGGAAGAATGTCTCTGAGACTTAAATATGAAAGTGTGTATCATATATCTGGATGATTTAATTATTTTCAGCAAAACTTTCGAAGAACATCTACAAAATCTAGTTCTAGTACTTAACAAACTTCAAGAATGTAATCTCAAATTATCTCCAGAAAAGTGCTTCTTTATTCAACAGAAAGTGAACTTCTTAGGATATGTTGTAAGCGAACAAGGCATCGAGACTGATCCAACCAAGATAGAGAAAATAAAAAACTGGCCTACGCCAAAGAATGCTGATGAACTTCGATCTTTTCTAGCATTTGCCTCATACTACCGTCGTTTCATTAAAGGATTCTAACAAATTACACGACCACTATCAGAACTTCTTCCGCCAACTTCACCAAAAAAATCTAAAAAGGCTACAAAAGAATGGATATGGACAGATAAAGAACAAGAAATTTTTGATCAACTGAAAATAACTTTATCATCTCCATCAATACTTGCATACCCCGATTTTGAGTTACCGTTTGAGCTGCATACAGATGCATCGACGAAAGCACTTGGCAGTGTACTTTATCAAATACAAGATAATGTCAAGAGAGTTATCGCCTACGCTAGTCGCTCACTTACAAAATCAGAGAGAAATTACTCCGCATTCAAGCTAGAATTCTTAGCTCTTAAATGGGCTGTCACAGAAAAGTTTGCCGACTACTTAGCATTGAAACACTTCACAGTGGTGACAGATAACAATCCTCTCACACATGTATTGACATCGGCTAAGCTGGACGCAACAGGTCAACGATGGACTTCAGCTTTAGGAGAGTTTGATTTCGACATAGTGTATAGACCAGGAGTTAATAATGCAGACGCTGATGGAATGTCACGATATCCATATCAACAGATTGTTCAAGATAATGGAAAGGAAATGATAAAACTAATGTGATAAAAACAATATGCAGTAGTATAATTCCACCGCCATACTTTGAAACTCTACCAACTGATATAGACATAATTGATGCAACTGAAAATCCAAGCCAACCCATGGCACAGATAGAATTTCGAGAAATCAGACGAAATCAAAGACAAGATCGAATAATAGAGAAATGGCGTCGCGCTGTTATTGATAAAAAGCTACCACCTAAGAGTTGGGACAAAGATGATAGTATTATGAGAAGGAATTATGACAAATTACACTTAAAGAGAGGCATTTTATACAAACATGTGGAGAAAGACAACATCAATCAATTGGTTATACCAAAGTGTTATAGACATGATATATTATCAGGACTTCATGATAACGTAGGTCATCCGGGTAGAGAAAGAACTCTCGCTTTACTTCGTGAAAGATTTTATTGGCCAAGAATGTCTATTGATGTCGACAATTGGGTTTCGAAGTGTAACAGATGTCTCCGAAGAAAAACAAACACCAACACACGTGCACCATTGATCAATATTGAAACAACACACCCACTTGAGATGGTCTGCATGGACTACTTAACACTTGAGCCTGCCAAGGGAGGTATAGCAAACATCCTTGTTATTACAGACCATTTCACGAAATTTGCTATGGCGATACCTACAAAAAATCAAACTGCGAAAACAACTGCAGAAGCATTTTACAACAATTTTATAGTTCATTATGGAATTCCGACATCTATTCATTCTGATCAAGGAGCAAATTTCCAATCTGAAATCATGAAAGAACTCTGTAACATCACCAATATGAAAAAGTCAAGAACTTCAGTCTATACCCAAGGGAAATGGAGCTGGAACATTTAACGAAGTTATTAGACATTTGGGCACCTTAGAAACTTAAAAAATGTTGGAAGAAACATATCCATCTTTGTCTATGCTACAAAAGCAACCAATGAAACTCAAAGATTCCCCATATGAAAAATGTTTTGGGGAGAAAAGAAAAATTCCCAAAAATTTTGCCAATACGAAAAAACAATAAAAAACCCCAACAGAATATATAGATGACTCAAGAAAAATTTTGTACAAAAGACAAATAGAAAAACAAAAAAAGAGAAAGGGAACAAAAGAAATTTTGATAGAAAACCCAAACGGAAAAATTTCAGTGGGAGAAAAGGTTTTGTGAAAATTAGAAAAAAGGAAAACAAAAGACCAAAAAGAAGAAGAGTTTTTTGGTAAGACACCAAAGCAGATATACCAGGTTCAAGGTTAAGTCAGAACATACTGGTATTATAAAGACATTACACAGGAATCATTTGTATCCAGTACAAGAAAACATCAGAAGTGGTCCAGAAGAGTTAAATATGAGAATTGAAAATGTAGAGAGTGTTAATAACAAGGAATTCAGACCGGTACCGAAGAAGAGGATGTCTTCCAACAAAAACACAAAAATAGGAAGTGAAGGACCAAATAAAGGAGAGAGTGAAACAAATGATAAAAGTAAAGGTGACGTCACAAGAGATGAATCAGAGGATTCAGAAGAAACAGATTCGGAGGTTGGGAGCAGTTATGTATTTTATACATGCGGCAATGGGGACGCCCATAATAATCCCAAGAAGAACAGTGATAACAAGAGTTCTATAGAACTAAAACAAAAGAACAACTTAAATGATTCAAAGACAAATGAAGATAGTGACTCTAAAGAAGAAGACCATAGTGATAAGAAGATAGAAGTAGATATTGAGAAAGGTGTGGTGAGTGTTGAAACAGACACTTTACCAGAGGAGGAACCAGATGAAGAACCACAAGAAACATTACATCATGAAACAGATGAAACAACAGAGGAATTAGAGGGTAAAAATGAGCACAATATTGAACATAACAGATATAGACATTGCTGAACCAAGTCATATAGTGGATTCTCATGAGAGTGACATAGAAAATATTGAAATAAAGGAGATAGAGGTGAAGAATGAACAAAATATACAGAATGAGGAACAAAATACACAAGATGATGAACATAGTACACAGAATGATTAACAGAATACACAAAGTGAAACTGAAGAAATACAAGAAACTGAAAATGGAGAGGAAACCTTTCCACCAAAACCTACTCCTAGAAAGTCTAAAAGAGAGAGAAGACAACCAAAATGTTTTGACTCCTATCAAATGAACCGGATGGTGGCTTTGAGACCATATGATTCTAAGCTTCATGCTTTGAACGTACTTATGACATCAGTAGTACTCAATGATGTGGATTCTGAAGTAGCACATAAAGTTGTAGACGCGATCATGAAATGATTTTGAAATGTTATGTCGAAATACGAATTTTGCATTGAAATGTATAAATAAAAATCAAATGTCCTTATTTAAGGCATACATGTGTCTATGTTTTATGATTTCTGAAAATACATAGAATTGCAAGGTTTTTCCAAGGAGGGGAAGTGTGTAACAGGGTCATCTTTTCGTGCTTTAAATACAGTTGGGTTGATTCCAGTTACTTCCCTTGGATTATTATTTTTAATTGTATTTTAACCAATCAGATGATCGCTTTGTATTTCCCTCCAAATGTGTTTAGTTTGATGATTTTTGCGGGAGTTGAAAAGTATTTTCAATAGAGAATAATTGGGCTTATGATTTGTTTTATTTGTTTTAAGGATTTGGAATAAGTATTATGGTATATTTTAAAGTTTATTGTTCGGCAATAACTTCTGTATTTCATGTAAACAGTGTATATTTATTTGAGAAGTAAATTCATGATTTTCATGTATTTAGAATTGAGTAAAGAATTGAGATGGTTCAGAAATAGCATTTCTTTTTAACATCACTTAACTCTTTCTGTCATGCACATTGTTCTTAATAATATGCATCCTTAATTTGATAATTTGCAGCACCCAGTCACTGTGTGAGTGAAGTGTTTGTTGATTGGAGTAAAGTTAACTAGATGGTTTGATATTGTTTAGAGCATACAATTCCACAAATTGGTAAGTCATCATTATATATTATAATTGTGTATTATTATGTGTAAGTTATTGCTGTAACTTTTAACTGACCATTTATTGTATGTATGTAATGTAACTGTAATATATTTTAATGTAACTTGATATTATTGTTAAGGGTTAAGATAAAGCCACTAGAACCACTTAATAACAAGTATCATATGTGAACTATTGATCATTATGATTTAATGTGTTTTTAACATTATATATTGTGAATTAGAGGGAGATAACCCTGTAAAGATGAGACATTAAGTGAATAGGCATTTAGTGACATTTTGTATGTTTTCAGTGTGCTGGACTTGTTAACTAGGTACTCTAGTTGACTGTGATACTGTAATGTGAAACAGAGTGCAGGAACAGTGATATAATGGTTTGAGACATTTTAAGAGGATACAGTGATTATTTATATTTATTTGTTTATCAACATAACACAGTGAACTATTAATAAATCTATATGTGAACCCAAGCCTATTTGGATTTGTAATCTTTTATTTAGATACAAAGTAACCAAAGGTAACACGTGCTTTTAATTTCACCTTTAATTTAAGAAATATGTGCTTATAAGATAAACCCGGGGTATATATATTAAACAAACGGTCCTATTCGGTAAAAACGTGAGAATGCAAAGCATTGTTGTAAATGATCATTGAAAATCAAAATAGCAACCAGAACATTAAACAACGAAGTAAATGATGAATAGATATTTCTTTCCTACACAGTTTTAATATGAAATAAATGAACCCTCGGAACACCACTTGAAACGTACATGAACATTTCATTAAGTCAATCAATATTCAGCTGGAGTTAATGTTGAAAAAAAAACACAACCAAACTAAATAATAACTAACTAACTAACCAACTAACCAACTAATTAACTAACAACAGGAGCAGTAATGATTTAAACATCGTAGTACTTATACACTTACTGTCAGTCAATTAGCCATTTCTACGATAAAGATCAAATCTAAATGTGTCTATAATTTAGTCTGGCGGATGGTGAAAAAACAAGAATAAAGATCAACAAGGCAAAGGCAACGTTCACAGGACGCGGCCCCGACACTTTTAAGAAACCTAGAGCGGACATAAGGGTGAAAGGAGTGGGACATGTAATGTGAAATAGTATCAAGTCATTTCTGCCGAGTGTTATCATTAGCATCAGAGCTTTAAATGTCAGATATACAAAATATCCAATCTTTTCCACCTCGATGTGAAATACTAATAAGAAATCAAGAGCAATTGTAAGTCCGTCCTTGAGTCATATCAGTGAATATTCAACGAGCGGTCGGCGTAGTAAATTCTTACTTGAAAAATCATGAATTTCAATACATTTTTATATACGAAAGGTCTATAATGATCTTCATTTTTTTAGAAACTGCAAAATACAGGCCAATACTTGCACAAATAAGATTAACTTATCATAAATTACAATAATGCAATAACGATGTATCAATTGTACATGTATAAGACGATGACAACGTTGAAAAAAACTTTGAAATTAGCTATTTTGTTGTATGCTGACGATACCATTCTTTTTGCAAAGACGGGAAAAGATTTTAATATCAGTGTTGAATACTTTTTCTAATTATAGAAAAACGTGGATGTTAAAAATAAACTTGGATAAAACAAGGGTCATGGTCCCCACTCAGAAGTATTTCTGTAGATAATAATGTTTTAGAAATTGTAGACACTTTTAAATAAATTGGTGTAATGTTTTCTAAAATAAAATAATTTTCAGTTGCAAAAATGCACATTATTGAACAAGCAAAACGAGCAATATGTATTTATTTATTGACTGGCAATTTAAGTTATTCGATCACACAAGTATGCCAATTTTTAACTGATGAATGTGAAGCTTTGGGTTATGTTGATTTATCACTTATAAAATAGTACATACATGTCAAGAAAAGTACACTGCATGTATTGGTTTATGTTGAGCATGGGCCCATTTACAATTACTATTAATAAAAATGTCTAATGCATTTTGTTTGCTCAAAACGAGAACTGAATATAAGCAAATACTTTTTATTTTCAAGGCAAATACCAAGACGGTGATCTGGAAAGTTGTTGAAAGGAGATATGATCTAGATATGAATAATGAGTCTGTTTCTTTACAGAAAACATTGTTCCTGGTGAATATCATTTTGTTATCTATATGTTATAAACCTTTATTATTTTTACACTTTTTTATTACAATCCGGCAGTCTGTCTCTGTTTCTCATAGCCGAACAAGAGTATATTTATACTTACTTTTTACAACGAGTATAATTACTTTGAAAGATAAAAATTGACATTATTATCGTCTATGGAAGCCAACTGAAATGAGTCTCTGTTGAAATAAAATCTGATATCATTGAAATCATAAAGGTGTTTAATGAATTAATGTGTTTTAGATGATGATAAAAATGTACAAATTAGTGTAAATAGCATAGTCCAATGTACCTAGTTATATCAAATATGCGAAATGATGATTTTTTTAAACAGACTTTATTGTCACTCATATACATTCAAGCGGTCATTTGGGCGATATTTGTTTTTGCCGACTGAATTATTTCATATTTTACAATGTTAGAATGAGTCAGAAACCTTACCAATGCATGTTCTTATGAATCACTAATACTTTTCTTATAATATCACAGTTCTTCAAAAGATGCCTTTTTTATTTAATTTATTCTGGAAAAACTTTTTTCATGCCTTAAACTGGTCAATACTTTTATACGACAATTTTACTTTCCTGCAAAATAGACTTTTCTCCAATTTAGAAACAAACATGCTACATTTGTTGCTTTAACTATTTTTAAGAAAGACCAAAATTCATGAATGAAAAATAGCATACAGTGTTGTATTGGTTTATACAAGAGTTGCATGAATTGTATTTCTTGATATGCATTGAGTTGGATAAGAGGTATCCCTCTGAATTTTGTGTTGACACTACATTGCTTTATACAGGTGACGTTCTGCTGCATTTCTTGTCTTCATACAGCCAAAATAAATGTTGTTTTTTTTTGTTGTTTTTTTACAGGAACCATTGTTTCCTCCACAATCTGAAATAGAAAGCAAATAATGTATGTTAGTAGGAAACCTTGTTCAACAGTTCCGTCATATCGAACAAGATAAAAAAATAACAATTAAAGTAGCACGCCTTCAGATTCCTTCTAATTTTTATGAAAATGTTGAAAATATTTTTAAAAGTAAAATATTATGAAGTGAACAAAGAAAATACTTTAAAGATTATGAATAGTCCTAACTGCGTTAGTAACGCAGTAGAAATAAGCTGATAAATACTGCAAAATCAGTCATTAATTGTACATAGCATGCACAATTTTACTTAAATCTTGAAGTTTTCACTTTTCTTAAACTTATATTATATTTTTCTCAAGTTTGATTTTCTTGAAATATTTAGGTTCATCTGGAGGCATGCAGCTTAAAAAAAGAAATATAAAATACAGGAAAAAAACAACAACAAAAAAAGATGAATGTTTCTCAAACTTTACTTTTGCTTCCCTTTTAATGGTGCAACCAATCATGTTTTATCTTAACACTGTTTGGCATTGACCTTACTTGAACCTCTTGTTATCATGATAAAATGTACTTCTATAAACAGAGGCAAATTCCTTATCTCTGGATAACAGACTTTTATGTATAAAACATGGATCAGGCGCAATGCAATATGGCTTGATAGAGATTTGAGCTTTTATTAATGTAAAAAGTACAAAGATTTCGTGTTCTAACATAATTATATCAAGTGATGCACTTAAAATGGAAAATTCTGCAAAATGTAATACAGAAATGTACTCAGAGTTAGATTGTAAAAAGGTTTTAGTTTGATTCTAAGCCCTGTTTCACTATTGGTCCATTTTGCAAAATAAGATAATCATGATTGATTAAAAGGAACGCAGACATGTTATAAGTCTAGACATATATGAAATGGTACACAAATCTCGAAAATATATTTCCAGTCCCTTCGTGTGGAGTCCCTTTAACGCATAGTTTCAATGAAACACAACTTTCTTACTATAATAAATACAGAGGAAACCGGATATTGTAATAAGATAAATGATATTGCCTTGCACAATTGTTTATCGGCATAAATCGTTCAGATACTTTCTACTAAATTTACTTCAATATATATCAGAGTCCTTGAAGTGTTCTTGTAAAATTTTTGTCTAAATGTTGAATAAAATGTTACTAGGTAATCTGAAACTATCCCCAGTTTGCAAATTGGAGGTCATTAATAAAAGGGTCAGACAAGACTTTTGAACCATCCTCGAAAACGGAAAATAAATTCATAGAGAAACAAAAGAACGTTGTGTACACAGATAAAACCAGACTGTACATCAGGCATGCAAGAATTTATGACATTGTTATCTATTATTATCTCGCAATATCTCATATAATTATGTATTTATCTGACACCTTACCACATTTTCTCGTACAATTACTTAATTCTCTACAATACTTAACTAAATGAGATAGAAAAATGATAATAAAAGGTCACTGTACTTGCTGGTTTGACTTTAAAACTGTAGAAAGAGCACAAATCCATAAAATATGCTATATTAATACAAGTAACGATTATAATATATTTTATTGTAGTTACATTTCTGAAAGTTAGCATTTACATGTGTATCATCTCTTTTCCTGCATAGTTTTAACTGCTTGTTTTCTTATTATGATTAATAGAGCAAATATTATAGTTTGTAATCGTATGTTACTCAATAGATTATTCTCATTTCGATAAAACATTAACAAATTGTCAAAATTGAAAGATGCCGAAAGTGAATTATTATTTAAGAGATATTACACATCTTTGAGGGCCTCATCGCACAATAGTAACCAATCAGTTGGAAGCAAACATTTAATGGACAAACACAGGAGACTGAGGTCCATGCAATATTTGTAACTGACTGGGAGGTTACTAGAATGATCCTCTGATGTCAGTCACACTGTAATACTTTGAACAGGTTCTTAAATTTGATTTTGATTTTCTAAATAAAACAATAACACGTACAGGCGTAAAGATTTATAAACAACAGTTACATAAGCCTTGGTACCCTTAATGAGTGATATTTTACAGATTTGCACACATTGTTTAAATAACACTTTTAAATACTGTAAGACATTTTTTATGTTTTTATATCAATTAAATAATGTTCAAATGAAGATTTATCAATATTGTTAGTTCCAAAAAGCATTATTTGTAAAGATATTACCAAATTTACATTTCATGGTAATAAAGGGAGGTAATTAGAAATTTATCTATCAGGTCTAAGCCATTTTTTTTCAATAAGAAATAAACGCATATATTTTAATGATTAAAGTAAGATAATATTTTGAAGACTTCGATGAAAATACGAATTATAGATAATGATTTAAAAAGAAAAACTTACAAACATTACATTTGTCATATTTATGACAGAATAGGGGAGGCACCCCAAAGGCAATGAAACAATAAAAGAATATTAATTGCAGACTGAATTAGAATGAGTCAGTCCAAGAGAGATAGTGAAAAGTACAAATTCTTACGCCTTTAACAATGAAAGAATTATAACACTTCAAAGCTACACTTATTCAACACAAGCCACCTGCTACTGTCTTCATAAACAAACACGGCCTTATTTAAAATCACATCATCTTGGGGAAATAATTTTCATTCGTGCGTTAGGTGTGTCTGCTGTGAAAATATTTTTAAAAGAACTTTGATTGAATTCATCATTTTAGGTCTGTGATGGGAGGTCTGTACAGAATAGCTTAAATAGTTTTATTGAAAATATTTAGTATCGAATTTGACAACAAAACCACTGAAGAATTATAGAACAGAACAGAACATTATTTTATTTTGACTTGTACATAGTACATAATCATAATCATACATAGTGTGATAATACAATGAATTCAAAAAATTTAACAAATGGGTGTCGTTGGTAAATATCAGCTACATGATCTGATATTACAATGTATACATGGCAGATTATAAATTGTTTTAAAAGATTTGATTTGTTTCTCATCATATAAATGTTAATATTAAATATTAAATTTAATTTATTTTCCAAGAAACATTATATCAGAATATCCAAATTATACACTTTCTATTGTTTTTAATAAGGAAATAGAGATCAATTTTGAGTGGAGTTGTATAGAATTATGCACGGTTCAAGTTAAAATCCGCAGGAATATAATCAGAAAGGTCGATAGGCCAGAATGATGAATTACAAAACAAAGCATTTTAACTATAAACTTTGCATAAATGTACAAGAAAAAATAATATCTATATATTGATTTAAACAAAAGAAAGTGTATAATTTGGCTAATCTAATTTTTTTTTTTAAATACAAACTATAGATAGATATCTACAATAACATTTGCATTCAGATACTATATTATATCAATCATGATGTTTTCCAAAAGTATCCTCTTAGGGGATTTAGACAAGATTAATACAAGAATATGTGTAAATGTGAGTATTGTAGATATTGACCAAGAGGTAGAAAAAGGGTTTCGGCGCGGACAGAAAGAAGGTGGCATTTAGGTGATTACCATGTTCTTCTTCTCAGTAATTGAGCACCTTAAGCATGCTCTTTTTTAGGGGGGACCCCATTTACTGAAAAATCATACTAACAATTATGTATAATATACAAAACATGTAAAACAAGTTAAAAAAAAGGAAACATGTGATATGGTACAGTTTCAAATTTTCACATTACATTTATAATATAGTTTTGAAATACGGTTATATTTATTTTCGCTGTAGAACATTGTAAAAGGGTGGTTTAATAATAATATTTGATGATATTTGTAAACAGATGATTTGTGAGAAATCTTTTACATTCGTTTATATACTGTTATTTTCTCATCCTTTTCACCACAGTGTCCCCAGCTAGATAACCTAAACGAAAAGTGTATACGAAATATATAGATAAGGTCTTCCCGTGGATTATGGTTTAGAGAATAAGTAAAAAGAGTATAATAATTATGAATAGTTCTTATAATTAATTACATGGTAGGTAGAGTTATAAACACCAGAAGATTTGTTGGTCTAAAATGGGAAATAATCCTAGCAAAAAGATTCCTCAATTTTTTAAAACTTCTTAGTCAAAAATTCTTAAAGAGTAATTTTGTATTTGAAAACCCACAAATCATGTTCCCAAAAGGTTTTTCAACATCCTATGTGCTCCACCTCACTGCTATATTTACACTTCCGCCCTAATTTTTCATTCGTTACACCGTTATCAGTTGATAATTTGGAAATCTATCACTTGTGACCTTGGGAGGTCTGTACAACAAGAAATACAAAATAGAAGAACATATCCTATCCTGTAAATCTAGTAATAAGTTTTATTAATTTTAGTGGTATTGTACTTCTTAATCAAATTTTTTTCTGATGACCTGGATGAGACAAAACTGTTTTCGCATTAAATGTTTTGTCATCATATTCAAAGATCATGCAAAGTTTAAATGAATTCAATCTTCAGCTTTTTTCTTCAAAATATGTCTATATGTCACCGTTGCATATGCCTTAAATCGTATTTTTATAAATGTTTGAATACTCAAAAGCATTCATTATAATATCCAGCAAGACAGTAACTTATATAGTTTAAAGAATTAATTCACAAACATGCTTATTATTCAACTTTAATTTCCGAATTGTTTGCTTATCACACAAGTCCGGGGAAGATATATTAAACAAACGTTCCTATTTGGTTAAAAAGTGAGAATGTATAGCAGTGTTGTAAATGTTTCATGAAGAAAAAGATAGCAAAGCGAACAATCAACATTGAAATAAATTCGATGAATGTACATTTCTATCCTGCACGTTTTTAATTTGAAATGAATGGACTCAGAATACCCATTGAAACGTACATGAACATTTCATTAAGTCAATCAATATCCCAGCTGGAGTTAATGTTGAATATCAACAATAAATCAAGCAGATTTTACTCATCAACTTCTTTATCTTAACGAACATGTTTACATTAGTACATGATCAGCGAACCAGCATTTTAGCGTTGTTTATGAGAGAGGTAGAGTATTCCATTTCATTATTTGATTAAGATAAATATCATGGGCATTCTTTTATCGTTGGCAGAATGACTGCTACTGTTTCTAGCCACGGAAGCAGTGTAGATCAAGATTAGTCTGCATTGTACGTATTAATCTAGTACATATTTCGAAAATGTCCCTAAAATGAAAATTGATTTTGTGTAGATTAAGGAATGGACAAATCCATTAAAGATATTTGGCGTGTGGTAAGGGTCTTTGTTGAAAGGAAACGTTTAAACAAAGGGTTTAAGTGAATTGGTGTACAAGAGAAAGTATGTAATACAATAAATAAAGTTAATTTTATAGTGTATTACAACAAACGACGAATTTATTATATATGGATGCTGGTGGAAAGTGTGAGATACATGATCCGATATAACATATATTTATATAGCAGATAATAAATTGTTTTAGAACAAAACAGAATTATTCATCATAAAAGTGTTCAAACCTAGTAATTTAGAACTTTTGTAGATCAACATCTATAAAAAATAGTTTATAAGAATATCCAAAATGATACATTTTATTTCGTTTTTATCGAAATTGGAAGTACTTCTGGAAAATATGCCTATTGTAGACCAAACCACTTTAAAGAACTAAAGTACTATAAATTCCGGAACGAAAACTGCACAATATTTTCTCGATTTCTGATAAAATAAATAAACATATATTCAGATCAATCTTATGAATCTATTAATGACTTTAATATGATTCTTTCTAAAACTTATAAATTATCAAATTGATACTGCCAGCAAATGACCAAGGGTCAGTTTCACATATGCTTCAATCATACATGTAAACTATAAAACTACTTAGCTGAGGAGAGAAACTTGAATTGAGCAGTTTCTGAATGTTTCTTAAGGTATGGCTAATTAATAGACAATTTTTTGTTGTTAATATTGAAATATTCATCGGCCAAAAAGGGTATATAGCACACAAAGATCTCTGTAGAACGTTTTACCGTATTGTTTTGTTTTGATGGCATAATATGAATGAAAATCAATTTTTTTAATTACCCTTTTCTTAATGACATTATAATTACATTAACATTAATGTTAGCATTATTTCAATTACCTTTATATATTGAACATATAAATAAGAATAACCATTGTATATAATCCTTTCAAAACTACAAAGATAATCATTTCGGCTGTCAGAACTGTATACTTGTCTCTTAACGTAAGACAAGATAAAAAATAAGCGTGTTTTTTGTCAAGAAATGATGCAATCTCTACGCAGCAGTTTCGCCTTTCTAAAACCGTCTATCTGATTCAAATAATTTATGATAAAGATCTAGGCGTTTAAGACATGATGACATAATCCTTATCTTTCCTATTCCGCCCCCCCCCCCCCCCCATTTAACTCATATATTTTAAACCCTCTCTCTGTATAACGTCTGATTTCTTTTCGAGTCCAAGATCGTTTAGAATTACTGGAAAAAAACACGATGGATTCTGAGGAAAACAGAACCCAAACTAATGCTAAAAAGTTTTCGAGAAGGTCATATAATAAGATGTGTAAAGTTGGCGACCTAGCGGCCAAGGCCAGGCGGTGTGTGCTGACAACTTCACACATCGCATATAATATATGGTTATACTAATACAGCATCAATTCCTGTAAATACTTATCATAATGTATTATCATAATTCATATATACATGTATGCGGGTTGTCCCAATATTCTGTGACAAAAGTGTTTAAAGGCTAAATAAAATAGGTACAAATTTGATATTTTAATATGTTTTAAACCTATATATAATTGAAAATTTTTCATATTAACCCCATTTATTTGAAAATCATGCATACAATTATGTATAATAATACAAATATATATACATAACAAGTAAAAAAGAAAAGAGGAAACATGTGATATGGTACAGTTTCAAATTTTCTCATTACATTTATAATACGGTTATATAAATATTCGTTGGAGAACATTGTAATAGGGTGGTTTAATAATTATATTTTATGATTTTATAAACAGATGGTTTGTGAGATAATTTTACATTGGTTAATATATTGTTATTTTCTCATCCTTGTCACCATAGTGCCCCTAGCTAGATAACTTAAATGGAAAGTGTATACGAAATACAGATTAGGTCTTCCCGTGGATTACGGTTTAGAGAATATGTAAAAAAAACTTCTAGGTCAAAAATTCTCAAAGAGTAATTTTGAATTTGAAAACCCACAAATCATGTTCCCAAAAAGTTTTTCAACATCCTAAATATGTGCTCCACCTCATTGCTATATTTACACTTCCGCCCTAATTTTTCATTCGTTACACCGTTATCAGTTGATAATTTGGAAATCTATCACTTGTGATCTTGGGAGGTCTGTACAACAAGAAATACTAAATAGAAGAACATATCCTATCCTGTAAATCTAGTATTAGGTTTTATTAATTTTAGTGATATTGTACTTCTTAATCAAATTTTCTGATGACCTGGATGAGACAAAACTGTTTTCGCGTAAAACGTTTTGTCATCATATGAACAGATCATGCAAAGTTTAAATGAATTCAATCTTCAGTTTTTTTCTTCAAAATATGTCTATATGTAACTGTTGTATATGCCTTTAAATCATATTTTATAAATGTTTGAATACTCAAAATCGTTCATTATAATTTCCAGCAAGGCATTAACCTATATAGTTTTAAGAGTTAATTCACAAACATGCTTATAATTAAATTTTAATTTCCGAAATGTTTGCTTATCACACAAGTCCATGGTAAATATATAAAACACACGGTCCTATTTGGTTAAAAAATGAGAATATATAGCATTGTTGTAAATGTTTCATGAAGAAAAGGATAGCAAAAAGAAAAATCAACATTGAAATAAATTCGATGAATGTACATTTCTATCCTGCACGTTTTTAATTTGAAATGAATGGACTCAGAATACCCATTGAAACGTACATGAACATTTCATTAAGTCAATCAATATCCCAGCTGGAGTTAATGTTGAATATCAACAATAAATCAAGCAGATTCTACTCATCAACTTCTTTATCTTAACGAACATGTTTGCATTAGTACATGATCAGGGAACCAGCATTTTAGCGTTGTTTATGAGGGAGGTAGAGTATTCCATTTCATTATTTGATTAAGATAAATATCATGGGCATTCTTTTATCGTTGGCAGAATGACTGCTACTGTTTCTAGCCACGGAAGCAGTGTAGATCAAGATTAGTCTGCATTGTACGTATTAATCTAGTACATATTTCGAAAATGTCCCTAAAATGAAAATTGATTTTGTGTAGATTAAAGAATGGACAAATCCATTAAAGATATTTTGCGTGTGGTAAGGGTCTTTGTTGAAAGGAAACGTTTAAACAAAGGGTTAAAGTGAATTGGTGTACAAGAGAAAGTATGTAATACAATAAATAAAGTTAATTTTATAGTGTATTACAACAAACGACGAATTTATTATATATGGATGCTGGTGGAAAGTGTGAGATACATGACCCGATATAACATATATTTATAAAGCAGATAATAAATTGTTTTAGAACAAAACAGAATTATTCATCATAAAAGTGTTCAAACTAAGTAATTTAGAACTTTTGAATATCAACATCTATAAAAAATAGTTTATAAGAATATCCAAAATGATACATTTTATTTCGTTTTTATCGAAATTGGAAGTACTTCTGGAAAATATGCCTATTGTAGACCAAACCACTTTAAAGAACTAAAGTACTATAAATTCCGGAACGAAAACTGCACAATATTTTCTCGATTTCTGATAAAAATAAATAAACATATATTCAGATCAATCTTATGACTCTATTAATGACTTAAATATGATTACTTTCTGAAACTTATAAATTATCAAATTGATACTGCCAGCAAATGACCAAGGGTCAGTTTCACATATGTTTCAATCATACATGTAAACTATAAAACTACTTAGCTGAGGAGAGAAACTTGAATTGAGCAGTTTCTGAATGTTTCTTAAGGTATGGCTAATTAATAGACAATTTTTTGTTGTTAATATTGAAATATTCATCGGCCAAAAAGGGTATATAGCACACAAAGATCTCTGTAGAACGTTTTACCGTATTGTTTTGTTTTGATGGCATAATATGAATGAAAATCAATTTTTTTAATTACCCTTTTCTTAATGACATTATAATTACATTAACATTAATGTTAGCATTATTTCAATTACCTTTATATATTTAACATATAAATAAGAATAACTATTGTATATAATCCTTTCAAAACTACAAAGATAACCATTTCGGCTGTCAGAACTGTATACGTGTCTCTTAACGTAAGACTACATAAAAAAATAAGCGTGTTTTATGTCAAGAAATGATGCAATCTCTACGCAGCAGTTTCGCCTTTCTAAAAATGAATCTTATTTACCGTCTATCTGATTCAAATAATTTATGATAAAGATCTAGGCGTTTAAGACATGATGACATAATCCTATTTCCCCCCCCCCCCCATTTAACTCATATATTTTAAACCCTCTCTCTGTATCTCTGTATAACGTCTGATTTCTTTTCGAGTCCAAGATCGTTTAGAATTACTGGAAAAAAAACACGATGGATTCTGAGGAAAACAGAACCCAAACTAATGCTAAAAAGTTTTCAAGAAGGTCATATAATAAGATGTGTAAAGTTGGCGGCCTAGCGGCGCAGGCCAGGCGGCGTGTGCTGACAACTTCACACATCGCATATAATATATGGTTATACTAATACAGCATCAATTCATGTAAATACTTATCATAATGTATTATCATAATTCATATATACATGTACATATTCTTGTATATATAGAAATGTTCAATCATTGGTGCTGTTTTTGCACCAAGTCCAATGCTAAATCTTTACAGCTTGATAAAATTTATGAATACATTAGGGGCCTGATACTCACTGTCTAAAACTTGTCTGAAGTCTTTATTAAACATGATGCTTATCTGTAAAACTTGTCTGGTCGGCGGCAAAGTACATGTAAAGTTTAAATCAATCTATAAGCATTTCAGAAATATGAAGGAAAAGCAGGATTCAGACTAAAGTTCTGCAGATACAAAATAATATTCAACTCCATAATTAAAGATAAAACCCACCAAACCTAGTCTAGTTACATCCTATGAAAATAATTTAGAAGAAGAAAGCAAATAATTCCAGATACGAGTATACATTACAGTATTTGCATCGTTATTGTTTAGTTCCACTATGCTATGCTTGAACATTCTATGTACCTACAGGCTTTAGTTTTAAATAAGCACTTGTGCTTTTGTTGATGTATAAGCCCGAAAATAGTAGTAGACTAGCTTTCTTAAAAAGAAATAATGTTTCCACTAAATTTTATATCAGCCTGCTTGATTACTTTGATTAAAAACCATGTAATTAATTTTTACATCATAGCGTGGAAACAACTTATAAGCCAGTATGAATAGATCCCTAGTCGTCAGATACTTCCTTTAACTACAACTAAATAGATCCCTAGTCGACATATACTTCCTATAGTTACAACTGTATTTATGTTAAAATGTGACTAGAATTGGCAGTAGATTATTAATCATTGACAACAAGCATACAGATAGAGATTAACACAACAAAATGCAACATGTTTGTATAGCTACCATTATAATATATAGGAATTTTATAGCCTGATATTTTTCAGATATTGTTTTTTTCATATAGAAAGAGTTGTTTGTATCCTTTAAGATTACCAAACGATTTATGCATTATTATATACTATGGTATATAAATCATTCAGACTCCCTCGGTGTTGCTTATCTCCTATTTCACAATGGGATGAAGTGTTATAAAGATATTATCAACTTTTGGTTTGTATTATTGGCCAAACTTTTATTATTTGTCTCCGCTGAACGCAATGTCATATTGTTTAAAGTGACATTATGCTCATATTTTCATAATCAAGTTGAGCTGATCTGACTCTATATGTCAAAATATTGAAATTTTAAAATGGTGATTGACCAACAGGTAATATTGGAAAATTTTTTTTTATAAACTTTAAAATCTGCCTTACATATAAAAAAGCTGCCCTACTCTTTTTATGAAATGAACGTTACAGGTAAATTCTAATGGATATTAACGAAAAAATCGTTTGCATTCATGCGTTGTTTATTGTTAATGTGAACTAATTGTTTTTATTAAAAGGAATTATGGCAATATGAAAACTTATTTTGACTTTCACCTGTTCAATCATTTATGCACTTGGATGGGCATAATGTCACTATAAGAGACAAAGAATTTCTCTGTGAAGAAATAGAAATACAAAACATTATCAAACACAGATTGCATATATGTAAGTTAAGCTATGCTCTATACAACGTTTTCTGTAAGTTATTATCAATAATCATTATTACGGTAATGACGTATTTTTGTCTCGTTTTGCTCGAATGAAGATAAACGAAAGTTAACCTTTTACCTCATATAGACGTATTTTTTGCCTCCCCTTTTGAGGCCTCAAAACAGTGAAACAAGGCCTTTTGTAGGCCCCCAACACTGTTTTTCATTTGAGAAATGTTGTGAAAAAGTGACCACTTTTTCGGCGCCGTCCCCCATCAAAACGTTACATCAGGGGTTTGGAGGGGGGTGGTTGTCCCCCTCATTGCCAAGAAAAGTTTGGACATGTGACAGGCTAAAAATTGCCTCAGGTCGATCTTAGGTTAACTAGTAATCGACCGCTAAAAAGTCTTTTACCCTATCTCAATTCATTGAGAAGTTGTAGCACTTTGAAATCAGTTTTGATGGGGAAAAACAATGCAAAATAGTGATTTTTGGCAATTTTGAGACGTCCCCCCGTTTCCATGGTTACAGGAAATTTACGATTGAGCATGCTTTTTCGGAGGCATTGGTACAGTCAACATTTGTGCCAAGTTTCATCAGTATTGATTTCATAGCAGTTTGACATTGTTACAGGAGGGTTTTCAATGAAAACGGCCATTTTTCACAATATGCTCATGGGGTAAAAGGTTTAACTAATTACTTAAAAAATGTAAATGTTGAGTTCTGCATAAATCGGCGATAGGTCGAATTGTCGGTAGTTTGCATTAAACTTAAAATCTTTTAAAATGGCATACAATTGTCATGTCCATGATAGAAAAGTTTGTTTTTTTCGAAAATACAATATTTCAAAAGTGTGTTTCATATGATATTAATTTCATCACAGTTTATATAATTATACAAAAATAAATATTTTATTCAAAAATAAATCTATTTTTTTATTCAGACAAGAAGTTCTGGTAAAATTTCATCACAAATATCACTCCGACAGCCAGCCATTTCTACTATAAAGATCAGATCGAAATGTTTCTTGTAGCAAACGTTATTTAGTCTTGCGCATGGTGGAATCATTTTTGTCGAGTGTTAAGCATCATAAACATGACAGAGGCCAGTTTGTATGTATGGAAGAAGTGCTCTGATACATTTTAAGCTTCGAAGATAACAAGGCAAGTTATTATAAAAGCAAATAGTGATAATTTGAAGATAGGTCATCTAATCATCAGACTTCCTTTCAAATTATTTAATTATTATAAAGAAAAATGCTTCCAACAAAGATCACTTCAAAATTGTAGCCATTATTTTCCATTTCTTCTAGAACATCCTCATTTCTTTTAAATTTGTCTCTGCTTCACCACACTCTAAAATACAAAGCAACATTTAATGCAAAGAGTATTGAATTAAACAAGATAATATAAATACAAAAGATAACCCCTTTGAATTAAGCAATAACCTATGTGAAAGTAAATTTGTCATGATTTATATTATTCCTAATTTAGAAGTAATTCACATTGGCAATTTACATTTTATTAAAAATGTTTGACCTTATGTAGACCACCTGCCTTTACTACAAAATAAACGTTTTGTTTTATATATTGTATATCGAATATAAATGACAAAAACAGGAGAACCTCCGACGTTCCGTTAGCCAGATACATTCCTCTCATGCACTTGTCTAAGGTCATGAAGTTTTTCGAGCCCAAAGCGTTGAAGGGCAACGGACGCCTCTAAAATTATGGCATATGATAAAAATATATATCAAAGGCGCCTTGATTTCTTTGAATGTTCATCATAATTAACCTTACAAAAATGATGGGTTTGTTTTTCAAGACCAAATTTGAACAAACTTGACATATATTGTAACTTGTTTTGGCTGTTTTATCTGCATATCCCTAAGTATTATAATTGTTTTTGACGGGGATTATGCTTTGTCCAGTCAACTGACCATTATCACAGCTGGATTCAATTTATAAATACATTAAATGCTTGAGATTCACAAACAACAGACCTGTAGTTTTTATCTGACATGTTTTTTATCCTGACGGCGGCCATGTGCTCTAAATATCTCTTCTGAATGCTTAGAAGCTTAAGTACAGTGAAACTCAATCTTGCATTTTTTTCTGTTATAATTGTTTAGACGGCGGCAATATATAGACATTAGATTGTATTGTCTTCTTAAAATCGTTTTCAATATTAACAAGCTATATTAATGTTTAGCTGCCCAAGTAAGTAAAATCCGAAAATATACTTTTATTGCCGTGCCTTCCCGTTTTCATATTTTTGCAATTTTCGTGATAAAATAACTGATCAAATAACGTAAAGTTAACATAATTAGGCAAAAATACGTCGTGGTTTCGTCTTTTAAATATCAATCATGGCATGTTTGTATTATTTCTTTTCTTGGTTTTCTTTTTTTTTGATATTGTTATGATTTCACATTTTCACTTTAAACCAATAAGAAAACTGAAAAGATACTATCATTGATATTTATATGTATCCATCCATATGTGCATTCCGAACATGCTTGTACAACCGGAGGTACAAATGCGACAATGCGGCAATACGAAAATAAAAAATGTAACAATGAAAAAATGCAAAAATGCCAAAAGCCATAATGTAAAAAAAAAACAAATGAAAAAAAAGAAAACATGCAAAATATTAAAATTGTCATATTGAAGAACTAAACGACAGCAGCTATGTTGTTTTATTATTAGGTAAAAAATAAATAATTTGTTTATTTATATATCTATCATGACTATTGCGGATGTAGTTTACGATTGAGAAAAAGAATGTTAAACAAAGTAACACAAATGCATAACACCAAGTATCATTTGGTGTGCAAACTTTTATTTGACACTATATAGTAAAAAAAAACTATTTTTGTAAAACTAACTATAATATTATGTGAGAAATAGAACACTTGTGAACGATAAAAATACTTCACTGACATTAACCGCATTTTTAGTGAAACACTGTTGATAAGAGACTAGACTAATAATTGTCTATTGTTCGGTCGTTAAGATTATTTAGTGCAGTTATCACATTTTTGCAGGGCTTCTGGCAATTAAAACGGATGATAGTACCCTCCTGCTTAATTATCTTTCACACATATGTTAAAGAAAACTAGATAACATTAAAGAAACCAGTGAGGGCCAATAACACAGTAACATTAAATCGTACTCAATTACAGTAAAAACCCTCAATTAAGACCACCATCGGGACTGGACCAAAGTGGTCTTAATTGTGGGGTGGTCTTAATTGTGGATATTCTTATCATTGCTTACACACGATATGATATGGCCTATTTTAGTCATTTTGTATGAACAAACAATATGTTTCATAACCTGCAAATACAATATAAAAGTATATATTTTATAATGTTACATCTGATGGGAAGAAAACATATTTCTGAAGAAATTTAATATCAAATTTTCTTTGTTCTGATTTCAATAATAATTATTGTATGAGGTACATAATTCACATATCATATCAGACTTTATTTCTTCACAAAACAAATTTGCATAAAGCAACATTAAACCACTATGAAATTAACATTCTCACCTTTTTTCATTAAATATCCCATAAATAACATCTTTTGACACCTTGTGTAATCAAGTGTCATGCCTAAGAGCAATCAAGCAGATAATAACAACATAACAACACATTTAAGATCTAGGAAGGTGTTGATTTTAATATCAGTGGTCTCAATAGTGAGGTCAAATAAAGAACAAAATAAGGAATTGGGACTGAATTTGGTGGCCTTAAATGTGGATAAGTGAGGTGGTCTTAATTCTGGATCATGTAACCATTGACATAAAGAACAGAAAATTCCGTTCTTTTAAAAACTGGTCTTAAAAGCGGGGTGGTCTTAAATCCGAGGTGGTCTTTAGTAGGGATTCTACTGTACATGGATAAACATGGAACATAATGAATTAGAAATTAAAGTGGACTAAATTCACGAACAAAATATTTAAACAAAACATGGGAATAAATTAAGCAGCAACAAGCGATTTTAACTTAATCGATTATTGTATATATAACGTTACGAAGATACAATTCAAAATAATAGGTTTTACCGAATGGTGGTTATGGTTGTTAACTTCAAACCACATTTCTCTCACCGTTAAGGGTTCAAATTCTTTAAGGGAATTTGCATTCTTTTATGTGAAAAGCTTCCCGGTGAAAATATGGAACGTTGGTTGTTCTACTTAGGTACCCAGTCGTGCCTGAATTAATGAACGATGTTGCACCTGAGATCTTTTCCCGCCAGTTAAGTTGGAAAGTCGCCATATGATTTTTACATTGCGACGTACCCCCCCCCCCCCTCTTGCCAAAAAAAAGATTGACCGTTAGTATAAATGCCTTGCAACTTACAAGTTATTTACCTTTGTTTTATTAAGCAGACATGCTTATTTAGTCAAGAATGATGTAATATTTTTTATTAGCTCATTGTTTTTATTTGTCAACGTCAATTGTATTGGCAAAAGCTCATCTTCGTAAGTCTATCCTTATACTATCAAAGTTCGGACTATAGTCTGGAAGGAATATATGTTTGGTTTTTTTCGTTATACCATCGTAATCAGTATGAATAAGGGCCTTGGAATTCCGACTGATTTTATCTTAACATGTTTCTATTTCTGTGATATATTTATCCGACAACATTTTTTATGAATAAAATTACAAAAACATATATCAAAAATGCAGAGCCGCCCATATTATTGTTATCTATGATTCATAGGAATTTATCTATATGCATTTCTTGATTATTTTTTAACATTGTGTGGGTGGTTTTGATATATGTGATTGCTATTTCATTCTTTTTTCTAGTGTTGTTATAAAAAGTTCCCGAGTAATCATATATTCAGATAAAATATTGGATCAAAAATGAGCATTATACGTGTACATATGAAATATTAATATATGTTTATTAAACTACCATAAGACGCTATGTAGCGAATGGTCAACAAGGGACAGAGATATTCACTTAATGCAGCCTCCAAAAGCACCTAGCCACACAGGATCATCGGTAAGGCACCCAGCAGGAAAGCAAATAATAAAGAGGATACAAGGACTGGACAAGGACAGAGCAGACCAGTTATAGCTGAAGCAATGATCCCCCAAACAGAGAGATAATTCCGTCATTAAATCCAGTATTATGTACTTTAATTTGTTTGCGGGCTGAAAAGTAAATGTACACGTGTTCTATTTTAGAAAATAAGATTTTTCAGTCCGACGAACAGTGTATACATATCTGCCGATAACTGTATCAGTCGAATGAGATATCAACGTCATACATTACAACTCCTTTTTGTTTCACAATATACTATTTGCACAATTCACAGATGTTCATATTTAGCGATTATAAAATGTGATATATTATATTCTAGAAACGATATAAACGTTTTCTGTTTTGTACAAACGCTTATTGTTGAGCGCTTGTTGCGATTAAAATGATAATTATACAGAACAACATATTTGTAGAAACGTGACAAGATAGAAATCTAAAATGGAAAAGATAAGATGATGACACAAAGACTTCATTGTAACAGGTACAGGTTTCTGCAAATAAAAAGGCTTGATTTCGAGATCACATAACACATAGACTCTAAATAAACATATTATTTGTGATACCACGCAATAATACATAATATTATTTTTTAATTACGCTTTATTTTGTTCACATAAGGATTGTCTTATATATTTTCCTTTACTTATATTTTCTCTTCTTTGTTTTTGCACTTTTGATATGTCGTTTAGACTAATGAATGATAAGTATTATCTGTTAAAGAAACATTTAACCACCATGTTTGGGAATTTTCGGAGGTTAGAAAATATTAGAACTAATCATATTGAAAGTGTTATGTTGCAAAGGCTAATGGAAGACATAAAGGAAAAGCATAGCCTTTTAAGTGATATATAAGAGATATATCTCACTATTTTTTTTAAAAGTAACAGTGCGTTTACTTTTTTCCAGTTAGTCTCTTTAATTTTACTGGAAATATTTATTGGAGTGTATATTAGTAACCAGGTGTTGCAACGTCAGCCAATTTGTAGAAGGCATCACAAGTCAAGGTCATTTATCCATCGAGTCATTTGTCGATTTCTCATCACATGTTCTCATGTTCTAAATGAGTGTTTAAGTCTTATATCCTTCGGGATCATAGATTCCAGCGCTTTAAATGTTGAAAATTCAATATCGCTTAAAATAAGCCACCGCTAAGGGTTTTAAAGATGTTGCACTTATACATTATCTCTTACGATCAGACCCAATTAAACCGTATCTGCGAAAAGTATAAAAAAAAGAATATTTACAAATTCAAAAACACGTTGTTTTATCTTATACCTGTTTATATGTACTTTTTATACAGAAAAATCTCAAATCTGTTTGGCATTGACCTTACGTAAACCACCTGCCAGTATGATACATGTACAGTTTTCCAATAAAAACTCAGCAACATTCGTTATGTCTTGATACTTTTTATAAACATGTTATAGGTGTGTGTTTTGCACAATATAAGTAATCTAATAAAGATATATGCTGTCCAGAATATAACAAAATACCGGCATATCTCGTATTAAAGAAATGCATGTAAATAACATATAAATATTAAATTAAAAACATAATTTCAATGATAAATTCGTTGACTTTGCTAAATAGTGTTTCGTGCAAATAAAGATAAAAGGCCTTGAAAACGAGATTATATAAAGATATGTTTTCAGTTGTTAAACCAATTCTTGTAAAGCAAGTGGGAAAGAAAACTGTATATTTGAGTAAAATTAAAAGGACTGATAACACGAATATCTCATATGCATACCTTGTTCAAATACTTTCATAACATGTACCGCTTAAAACAACATGTATTTTTAACAACGCAAAATGCACTTAATATTGTAATTTTGATCTCAAACGATACTCACAACTTTCACAGTTCGGAATATGGCTGTTGACTCAGGGTATATTCTAAATTTGAAGCTATGCTGAGTTGACAAAGTTATCCATAAAACAAATAAGACCAGATTCTTTAGAATAGACGGCACAATTCGGCAAACATGCAACACATAATTCTTCTCTTATCTTTACATTTTCGCATATTCACGTTTCCGCATTTTTGCATTTTATATCTATGGAATATTAAGGACATAGACATTTTATTTCAATCAAGTAAGGCTAATAAGACCGAAATGACATATTAACAGTAATAACAGCATATTAACAACATAACGAACAGTGCACAAATTTATATACATGTATATAACATTATGAGCACATTACATTAATTCATATTATACAAATCAAATGACAAATACTCAAGATTTATATGATACAAAAGAACGGTAATATAATTATTAGACTGACAAAGTGCATCATTATTAAAGAAGTACACCGATTATGGATTACACATATTTTATCTGACACGTACACATTTTATAAAATGATAATATGTGAGAAGAAGAATACATGCACCAGATAAAAATATTTTACTGACATTAACCGCATTTTAGTGAAACTATGTAGATAGGCAACGAGGTTAATTATTGTCTATTGTTCGGTCGTAAAGATTATTTAGCGTATTTATGACATTCTTTGGGGCTTCTGGAAATGTAAATGACCTATAATGTACTGCTCTTGCTGAATACTACCGCAAACATATATTAACTTAAAACAATAAAACAATAGAAGTTTTGTATTGTGACAAATAATTATCTTATATTTTATTAACAAAACAAGTGTGATATATCAAACAATTTTTCAAGATCCTACTTGTATACAGAAAAAAGCTCTGGGAATTTGAATTAAGCTAAATTCATTTCTAGCTCAACGGGACGTCATAGAAATTTTCTCAGAATTCAATCTTTACCCATAAAGGTGCCATATCGTAGTGAGTGTATGGAAAAAGTTTGTGAATTTGTTGCTCCAAAGTTTAAAAGTTTCCTTAATTTTGTCCGCAATACCATTCATATGACAAAATATAAAGGCTTAGAACTGTGTAGTGTGTAAAATAAGCACCATCTGTTGACATATAATATGAACTCAGGGGTCTAAGGTAACACGTTGGAAAGGTTAGATAGCATAAGTTTCATTCATCCTGTATTTTGTTAAAACATGACAATTAATTTCCTCCATTATTTAGAACATTTGCTTTCATCTCAGCACATTAATTTAAATATACTCACTCAACATATTCTGGAAATCGACTATTCGTTAGTTTTGTATATCTGCTTTTCATTAGAACGCTTGGTTTATCATAGAGATCATAGAGGCTCACTTTTATATAAACACCAATGTTATGCATATAAAACATTCAAAGAAATCGGCATTCTGTGAGAAGTCAGAATATATAATAAATCAATCACATATGGCGGAAAGAAACACCAAAGAACGCTTATGATCAAATACCCGGAATCACCTCAACAATAAAGCTAGTGTGCATTTGATATTATACCTGAAAATTATTATAATTGATTGAGATGTATCCTATATACACACCTGGAAATAAGTTAAGCACACACCCCGGAAATTTAAAACTGGTTGTGTTTGAAAGCACTGTCGTGAGATGATGTCTTAATTAAGCTATAAATAATAATTTGATAAGTAGCGATACCAATTTAGTAATCATAAACCAGTAAATTTATGAGTATTCTTAACCAAATTATTGATGCATAAGCAAATGCTGGGTTTTTTTTTTATAATCAAAAACTGTGATTGTTTATAAGTATGTTCTTGGAGCGTTTACAAAACATTTACTGGTAGATATATTTTTATTAAATGTTAAAGATTACGTAACCTAAAATAACATTATGTAGCTAAATGCTTAATAACGTGTATTTCCGCCACATGTCTGGATACTTCCAGTAAGGCGTCTTATGCGATTGATTTTGATGTAAATTTTGCCATTTTTGGTGCAGCGCTTGTTCAAGTTGTTGCCTGTTGACAGGTGGTTTGTACCATTTCCCAAATAAAATTTAAAATTTCAGTTGTGGAAATATCAAAATTGAGGCAAAAAGCAATAATTTTAATTCAGAAATGTTCATTAGAAATGTTCATTCGTATGACTTTGCCTGGCTTTTCATGTACCAATTTAACCCCTAAATGACCAAACCTATATATAATGATAGGGAATGATTGGACTTTTTTTTATATTGTACATTACTTGACAAATGTGAATTAAGATACAGTAAATGCATACTAAATGATGATTCTGAAACAACGATTGGTACATGAACCTAGTATCACAAATGATCATTCTTTATCTTCATCCAACAAACGATTCTCTTATGCTTGAAATTTAAACATAAAAATTTAAGAAGAAAATGCGGCATTCAAGTTCATAAATAATTGGCATATGTCCGGTGTTAGGTATAAGCGCTTAGTATTGAATAGGTCTTTTTACTCCAATGAGTAGTTTTACAGAACAACAAAAATATTTGTGGGACCATGCTATGTTAAAAATATCTGAATCGGCAAAGATAAATCTATTATTCAAAGACAGCATTGTTACAGATTCAGATTATTTTTTATCAAGATCAAATAGAGATTGTGGACAAAAACGTGAAAAATAAATTTCAACAAACGTTACACAGTTTTGTAGAATAGTTTATTGTGGAACACTTGTTAAGAATAAAAAAGATATTCTTTCAAAATGAATAATTGCGGGCGGTATTTGATGGATCGTGACATGATAGACATCTGAAATGTGAAAAATAGTTTAAAATGCAATAACAGTGTTGTAACACAAACAGATTATATAAAATGAAACAAATAGACGAGCTTAGATATTAAGGTCACCTTGCCCCTGGGTCCCATATAAACAAATTATATTTGATGCCAAACAAACATATATCTTTATCTACCTGCATTTTCATAAAGGTTTTGGTAAAAATTTCTTTTCACGTTGTTATATCTTTTCATGCCTTTACGACTTGCATAAAGACGCTGAATGAAATTTATTGACTGTATAAAAGATTAAATCGTATTTTGTAACTCTTAAGGAATTGAATGTATCGAATATAAAATTAAACCATGCTTAATGTAGTGTTTTGCCTAAATATCAATAAGGAAAATTTGCTTAGTTAAAAATATACCTAAATAGATAACATATAATAATTATTTGCGAATATTTCTTAATTAAAAATTTTGCATTGTTATATCTAAATGTTAAATTTTGCATATTAATAAACCAGTATACTAGCATGCGTGGCCGGAATCTTGCAATTACCACAACCGTCCATACGTAATGGTAGAACGTTATGTTTGTTTATGTTTCTCAAAAAAGCTGACATGATACACTTTTGTTTGATAAACATAAACAAACAAATTGTTCTACCATTACTTATCACCTCAAATTCCGTAACATTAACACATTCGAACGTAAACTATTGTCAGCCACTGATTAATTTCGTGAGAAAGAAAGAAACCTTTCCGTCTCATGTATGCAAAGTTCTTTAGTTCAGTTACATTGTATATAAATAGAGTGCATTTGTATTTTTAGAACAAAAGTGTTAATTTTCCGTTCTCAAGAGGTATTGTAAAACATTTAAATTAGCTTTAATATTGAGTTGAGAATTGAGAATAAACATTGTGAACAATTGTTTTATCTAAATAAGATATACTTAAAAACAATTAGCAAACCTTTGTGATAAATATTGTTATTGATGTAATTATTACAAACAAATGATAACAAACCCATTTGTATATGGATAGTTCTTTATAACACTATGTTTGAAATAAAAGGAAACTCATTCACCTGTATGCATGTCACATTAAAAAGAGTTGTTTGGAACAACGTATAACTGGCGGATTTTGAAAATGTATAGTTTCTAATGTACAAAGCAAATATCGATACAACAGAATAGAACAGACATGAACAGATGCTTTATTTCAAAGTACACCCTGGAGTATTTTACTTTTTTCATTTGTTGATGGTGGTTAAATATTATTGAATGTCATAAATATTTAGTTGCGAGTACAACAACTTTATTTCATTGATGTAAAGGTTAAGAGAGGTAACAAAATTCACGCAATACTATATTCATAATATTATCGGAGTTGGCTGGGTAAAGTATGCTAATGCCACAATGTGCGGTAAATTTACAGGGAAAACATTAAAAACATTTGTAATCCGCAGATAATGTGTTGGCTGAAGATACGAACAAATGGCTGTAAAATTCACAAAATACACCACAATGAATCTTATAGACATGTAAAAGGTTATTAAACAAAATCTTTAACTCTTTTTTCTATCTTCTTTATAGATAAGCATAAAGTATATGTCAGAACGCAATAGTACATAATTGTACAATCATTTGATTCCATACACACGATGACCCTGATATTTTTTACACTAGCTGCACATTGATCTTCTTTAAGCAATAGCCATACCATTTTGGTGATTACATTAACATTCGCATATGTTTTTCGATGAGTATGAATCATTCTGTCTTTGATAAAATATTTCTACTGTATCCGGTATGTCATGAATTGATTACTGCTATAGATTAATTCGAATGTATGTTTCTATTTTTGATGAATTTAGATGTCATTAATTTAGATAGACGAGAAAATCAACCAATGCTGATATAACACTTTACTCTTAAACTGTGTAAGACCTTTAACACTAACTCAAAAAGTCAAATTGTTGAAACATAACAAGATTGCTTCAATTTTCTCGGTATTGATAATTTATATTAAGTATTTTGCCTGTGGTAGGTGAAACCATGTACTGTCTTTGTCAAAGAGCTTCGTTTCTTGCTTATTTGAAATATTCAGCTTAGATAATATGAGCCGCGTCACGACAAAACCAACATAGTGCGTTTGCGACCAGCATGGATCCAGACCAGACTGCGCATCTGATCAGGATCCATGCTGTTCGCTTACCAACTCTATTGCAAAGAGAAACTGATAGCGAACAGCATGGATCCTGATCAGACTGCGCGGATGCGCAGGCTGGTCTGTATCCATGCTTGTCGCAAACGCATTACGTTGGTTTGTCGTGACGCGGCTCATATATTTCAAACATCAAATTAAAACTATTCAATTACAGTCAAGACCAGGAAAGAGCATTGCAAATAAAACTATATTTGTTTTCAATTGTAGCAATACTACATGTCTAATTTCTACTTTTATGCTATTGCAGGAGATGATACTAAATTTGTATTTCAAACGAAGTATGATAATATTCATCAATTATTAAAATCTATATGAAACAGTCGGTGAATCAGCTCACAAAAGTAAACTAGAATTGCAAAAGGTGAATATGAGCAATGGCGTATTTTAAGTAAAATATATACGTCTGATCTGAATCATAAAATGGTTGAACTCAACAGCGTTTCTTGAAAATATCAGAAGTATTTAACAAACCTGTTTTATTCCGATTAGTTTTGCCATAAGATGTTTTAGTAGAATTAATGGTTTACTAACTTGACAAAATATATGCATTGGACTTTATAACATATTATGCATCTATATCAAATGTATAATAAAATCGAGATTGCTATAATAAATGGTATACTAATTGAAAAGAGAGTGCATAAGAAAAGTATGTCAATGCCACATTTCGTGGGAATTTCTCGGAAAACAAATATAACCAAAACTATTCTGGTATGAAGCAGATCTGATGAATGTTGTAGGCACACATTACATCATTAGCAGCTTGAATATATTTAGGAGATAATTGTTACCGATGCTTGTTAACATGGCCTTGGAAAATACCTTTACCGATTTCATATTGTAGTTGATATGCACTGACATCATTACATTTCTTGCATAAAAACTATGCAAATACATGTATGTATACATTTACAGCGAAGAAAATATTCATTTGCAAATGAAATCACGAGAGCGGAACGTTACACTAAAATTCAGGAATAGCGCTGGTGCACCTCTTTGCGTGCATTAACATATTCAGAACACCTCAGAGGTTATATAAAATCCCTCACACAACCGGCTCTTACTTCACATACATCCTTGTACTAATTCAGTTATCAAAGCATAGAAAAGGATGAGTTTACTATCTATAATAAGATTAAAAAAAGGTGGAGAAAATTCGGCCTTTTCTTATCTCTAACTTTTTACTAGAATGACATTGCGTACTCTAAACGTGTTCTATTGTAAGACATTTCTAAATCTTTTCAAAAAGGTATTTAAGTATAAAAACAATCTTTAAAGTTGACAATGGCTCAATGGGCTACTTTTTGATATATATTTTAATGCAGCGCTATGAAAAGAATTACATTTTTATCAAACGTTCAATAAATTCATGGTCATATAAGTTACATTGTGATGTTTAATTGTTTAACAAGTGTTTATTTCTTTTTGAATTTATTATGTTTATAAAGCATATGAAATCTGCAAATTTCATTACATTGAACTGTCATGTTTTATACACAAACACTGTATGAAGAGGTCAATATAAGATTTAAAGTTAATCTATGAAAACATTGTTTCGTTTCACCGATTTGAATACACCGACACAGTATAGGTCATTTGGCGAAGTTCCCGCTTCACTGGTGGAGGAAGACCTCAGGTGCCCCTCCGTGCATTTTTTCAGGCACGAACGGGCACCTGAGAAGAACCACCGACGTTCCGTTAGCTAGCTGGATAGCTTTCTCACATGAAAGAATCCAAAGTCCCTGTCGGGATTCGAACCCAAAGCGCTGAACAAGTGGTTAGAAGTCAACGACCTTAACCACTCGGCCACGGACGCCCCTCGCCGTTATTATAGAAAAAATATTATTTGAACGAGCTCTCATTAAAGCATTTAATGTTAATGCACTTCATTGCATGGATTCGCATTTCCAAATGATTTGCATACTTAATATTTTTTCTCACCTCGGTTAATTTTGGTCCCTCGGGTGCCCTGATATGCGATTGATTCGTGCCCCTTCTTGAATTAAACATGAGGCGCATTAAGTATTAATCGTTAAAGAACAGAGTACAAAAGATATCAGATTACTATATATTGATGATAAAGACAAATTATTGAAAGGAATATGAACAATTAATGAACGTCTATAATCATGTATTATTTGAATTGAAATTTACATAAACTCAATACTTGTTTTGATACATTTGATATCATTGTACCGACCATCGGATCGTGCATTGATAGAGATCGGTATGTAAAAACATTTATTCAAAGACGTCCTTGTTATAGGTACAGATTATGTTACAAAATGTGTTTTCAATATCAAAATCTTATATCGACTTATCATGGAAATATAACGCTTAATATTATGACATTAGGAAAAGAATGTTCTGTTTACTCTGCATGACTTGTCTTTATGCTGAAGATTTCCTTTTCCATCATGTTGTACAATATCTTTGATGGTAAAGGCACCTTACCTTTGCTTTGACATTTATAACTTACTCTTATAAATAATAACAACTTCGGGCTAAATTGATATCACATCTTGCATATTTCAAGACATTGAAAAACTATCAATGACATGTTTTACTTGTTCATGTGGCATCCATTACAATATTTTGATATCTATTCATTCCTTGACAATAAAGAAAACACGCAAATAACCAAGCTCATTCTCAGCAACAATTAAGAAACTGCAATAATTTACCCTTGATGATTTGTTCTTTTGCTTATCCATATCAATCGTGTTGAGAACTTGATTGATGTATTCAAGGATCATAATATACCATGCACAAAACTTATCATGTTCTTCGATCAGGTAAACTCTAGGCATATATGCATTATGCTAAAGAATTTAACATGTGCATAGTTAAGATCTTTACTGTTGAATTTTGATCTTATCAATCAGTAACCGAATATTCTATGCCTATATCAGTTGTGTTTATTAGAAAAAGGCTTATCCAAAAAAAAAAACATAAGTATTAAAAGCGATAAATTTCCTATAATACATTTTATATTAAAGTAAATATCACGTCTAAACATCAGAATTACCCTTGTTTACCGCACAGTGATATTGTTATCAAGATAAATTAGAAAGTAACATAATCATTGCGATAGCTTAAGGTCACCGAAAGAAAAAGATCACGGATCATGGTCACCATGACAGTGTACAGGTTTGTATACAACGAATGCTTAATTCAAGATAAATATTTCTACTCTTCTGTTTGGTTTCAATAAATCAAGAAATACACTTTGACTGAAAATTAAGAGATCGCTCAAGCAGTTAATAAAATCTAGTCTTGGTAATTAATAAACATTAGTATTTAAAATAGCTTAACTTTTGCTGTTTACGAGTGTATTTGCTCCCTTTTTACTCAAATCACCTTACAAATCATATTAGACGAAATACAAAAGTATTAATAAACAATATTCTTATTGTTGAAGATTGAATTCTGCCGTTAAAGATGGTGCTAGGTGGTGATACACATTCCATTATTTCTCCTGAACGAACCCAATTAAACCGAGTCTGGAATTTTCACATTTTTTACTTCTGGTTTCGGTGCTATCAAGGGATTTATCCTTTTCCGTATGGTTTTACAACAACAAAACATTTCATTTAGACCATGTTTAAAACGATTTACAATAAATGTAAAAAAGATCAAAAAAGTTATATAAATCTTTAAAGTTCTTTATCATAAACACTAAATAAGGACAAAAATATCGCATCAATAATAATATATCAAATGTTAGACAACATTTTATATTAATTTCTTTTTGAAAACAATATGCAAACAACGAAATATGACACTCGTGAAATGTTAACAAATGCCCCCATTTTACACATGCTCATATGTGCATTTAATGAACCATGTGGAAATCATATACAAGCTCAAAATCCTTAGGGTATCAACCGAATGTTGGTCACAGCAATTCATATGCACTCCAACTACATAACAAATAAATAACAAATAGATAACTAAACAAATTTCAAATCTAATTAAATCCAATATTTCAGTAAAAGAATAAGCATGTTACACCTAAATTGAAAAAAAAATCAGATTCAAATTATCTACTTTGCACTTTCTAGCAGAGTTGCTCTTAGAGTAAAAACATGAAGACTCAGCCGAAGATAACTTAGAAAACAAGTTATAATTTCCCTTGCCGAATATAACACGTTATTATAAATACCAACAGTTGTTTTGCTTGAGTTGAATAATTAAGAATATCACAATTCATTAAAAGATACAGACAAAACAACAGTTTTTGAAGTGCGTTAATTATGAAATATGATTCAGATAAACAGTAGTAATACTATAAGAAAAAAACTTTACTTTTTTCCTGAAAAGAAAATGAGAGCAAGTTATAGTTTGTCCGACATAGATTTACAATGGTAACAAGCGTTAAAGACAACTGGTAGTGTCCTATTGTATTTCAGTGTCTGTTGAATTAAGCTGATAGTATCGACATGTTGTTTTTTGTTTTGCTTGTTGTGAAATACGTTCCTTCCACAGGAATGTGCTGGCTTCACTTAACGGCAAATAACATTCAAGTAAATGAAGTGTTGATCGCACCGCTACAATCACGCTGAGTTCACACAGTTCTTTTAGTGGCAAGAACCTATTTTGAAGAACATTCGAAAATTTTCAATTTAAGAACAACTGTTTTCTATGAATATAATGTTTATGTCCCGAATCTGTTACAAACATCAGATAAAACATTTGATGCAATAAAGTTTTCTATTATGTGTATTATATGTAAAGGTATGAACACGTCAAGGAAAATAAAGGCTGGGTTTCATTTTATTAATGAGGTTAATGAACCCATATTTGATTATAATGCACACGGCTTACTGTAGTAATCACATATATTTGAAAGAAATACGTTCAGAAAATATATACATGTATAAAAGTATGATCACAAAAAGCTGTGATCAGTACAAATTACACGATGAATGCATGTTAGGACTGTGCAAGTTCCGTATGCTTTTGAAAAAAAAAATCAACGTTCCTTCAGTTTCGATAGGTTTCTTTTCTTGATTTAATTTACCAAGATTCATTAAAGTATTCATAATATAGACTTAAACAAATCATCTATTACGTTTCCATGCCACATTTTTCAGCTATCTAGGTTTTTACAGGTAAATTTGTGTGATTGTCTGTTGACTCTTCTCGTGTCTCTTCCGATTTCAACACAATTTTAAGTCATATTTCAGCAGTGGATCCACTTTATTTCAGCAGTTAGAGACAAATGACCATTATATTCAATATCCGAGAACAATAGTGAGTGAAAATGATCCCTTGCCCGTGGAACTTACCATCGTCACCTTTATTACTCTTGATTGTAATGATGATGATGATTACTCTGATCAGGATGATAATGACTGTGATAAGGATGGTGATGATGATTATGATAATGTAATGATGATGTGGAACCATATTCATATCATACCTCTCACAAATAGAATTTCTTCACTTTCTTTTATTGTATATTGTTATCAGTATTGTCTTTTTTATTACCTTTGTTTTTGTAATTTAGTTGTGGTTGTTGTTGTTTATCTTGTTGTTGTTGCTGCTGATGGTGATTGCTGTCGAGTTTGAAAGCAAAGAAGAAAGGAAAATCGACCCGGTAGGGCGACATTTAAGGAACTCAGACCAAACCAAATTGTCGTTTATGGAATAAAAGTAAGCATGCATCAATGTTGGTCGTGTTTTTCAAATGGTGATGCGCATGTTTCATCTTATAGTAGAATATGTGTGAAAGGAATTATGTTACGTTTGTACATCCCTCCTAGGACATTGCACTTTTCTATACTTTCATAGATATACATTAAAATATTTTCGCAAGGTGGTTAACATCATATATTTTACTTTTAACATGATAAATTTACAATGCTTAACATTAAGGCTGACAGAAGCTATCGAACAGTTTCTCAAGTCCCTATTTTATCTTCAGTTCAATTTCCATTTTACACCATTAAACGTGAGACTATGTCTTCTACTGATAAAGTCAATAAATGGAATCTTACAAATTATCTGGGACAGTTTTGGCTTTCTTTATATCTACTTAGGGTAATTTTTTAAGATTGTGCGTATTTATCAGTTTATTTGGAAAGTCTGCAAGGAAAAAAATATATCATATACCTCAAAACAAAAAGTAAACTAAAATTTAAATGTCACCATTCAATTTAAAAAATGTTAAATTCTGCAAAGGGGCATGGACCGTAGCTTGCACTTTCCGATACCGTCCATCAACTAGCTCAATCAAACCGAGCTTGCAACATTTTCAATTGTTCTTTTTTGCGTTCTTTAGGCTTTCCATTTTTCTATTTGTTGAATAAATCAAATATACAACAACATTGCAGATTCTTAATGACAAAAGAATTATGTAACGCAGAGTAATATTGCCGTAATCAATTAGCAATAAGGGCACGAGAAAAAATGTGTCAGTACCACATACTTGTCAAATTCCCAAAGGGAACAATAAGATGTTGGTACAAAGCAATGTTTAAAGTAAAACTTCCCCTGTCTCTATATGGTATTATGAATTTCTGACACGTTGAACAATTGACGGGATTTTAATGTAAACCTCTAAAAATGCCTTTCTAACTGTGATATCGTCTTTATTTGCCTAAATAATGAAATTGATTAAAATTAAACATTTTAAACATTATCGATGGAATTTTTATTTTTTATTCCTTCTGTAGATTATTATGTATATTCACATTATAACCACGTCGTTTGATTTTTAGGAAAGTCCATGATAATTCACATGTTTTTTAAAAACATTTCAATAATGCTTTTATTAATTTGTATCTTTTCTAAGCTCTAACAATCAAACCAGATGTTAGGTAGTCGTTCCTAATAGCTAACAGTTTCCATACCTATTTAAAAAAAACTATGAGACTTATGCAAGTACAAGTTTTATTAGTGTAATTTGACTCGTTTTGGCTTTGGCGATTTTAATTTCTTTTCAATAAAGTCATTTTCCTTGATGATATTGTATTATTGTTTATCTATGTCAATCATGTCTTGAATGGAATTTAGACTTCTGATTTATTTATTTATTATCTTGTTTAGCACGAGCGCAGACATTGACCATGATAACATGGTTGCTTGGCAATTATCAAGGTATATTCAAAGCACGGGTGAAAATGTACAAGGCCAGGATCCATACATTTTGATAAATAAAACAGTAAGTTAAGATGTATATCTTTTGAGTTATGTTGATATGATAGTAGAGTGCTAGAATATCGTGGATCGTCGGGTAAATGAAGAAAGGAAGTAGAAAAGAAGCTTTGTTTATCAAAAGGCATTATAATTATTTTTGATGCAATATATATTAGATCATGACCTCGAATTCTACACAATTTCATTGTTTCATTTAAACAAAAATAAAATGAAATAAAGTTTACAATATCTTTATTTGTACCTGTACTCATGCATAGTTTATGCTGTCAATAACTATATTACAAGTCCGATATCTGAACGGTTACTATCAACTTGGTCAGTTTGATTATACACCAGAATAATGTAGGTAAATGGGTTACTAAAGCATGTGCTTTCCGTTTTAGTCATTAAGATGTAAGAGTACTGTAATTTCAAAAATATTGGAATTGTGGTTTATTGTTTTTTACATTTAGAAAGAAGTCATAAATAAAGACCTGAACGTACTTTAACGACCTTTAGTTTTATATAATCTACGGTGCACTGTGTAGAAATTAACATGAAAACAAGAAAACTTCAGCTGTCGACAACCAATAAAGCATTTTTTTCATTTACAAAGCCACGTGTTAAATGTTTATAATGAACACCAACAATTGTTTTGCTGGACTTGAATAATTGACAATGGCACAACTCATTAAATGATACAGAAAAATCAACAGTTCTTGAATTGCGTTAATTGTAAGATATTATCTGATTAAGTAAAGGAAACTCGAAAACGTCTTGGAATATTGTTTTTATTGGGGTTCTTTGCGGTGTTTCTTTTTCTTTTTTTTTTTTGTCTTTTTTTTTCTTTCAAAAAATATATTTCGAATTCAGTCAAAGTCGACTGTATCAATTTTCGAAATCTTTAAAGGTAGTAAATGATGTACTTTTTATGTAAAATATATGGTTTGATAGACAATGTACCCAAAAACATTTAATGACAGTAAAGGAAAATCTCCTTTCAGAAATTGGCCGACATGACCTATCAACAAACCATTCACTGAAATACCGCTTTCATCTCCCTGTTATAATATCACTGAAGATCATGCTGAAAATGGTTTCGAGCATGTTAACATTATTGATCTATATCTGTCAAAATTATGACAATACAAACAAACGAATTCACATGATGAAATTATATTCTTTGTTTTTCTGGCATGTAATGTGACGTGTGTCAAATGCATTGGTTAGCGCTATTTGTAAGCAGTTATATTTACGACAAAAGCTGCATCTAATAACATATTAATTTTCTCTAAATACTTTGTATGAAAAAAATATTTAAACTTCTTCATTTATCTCCAGAAATAACCAATAACGAGGGAGTTTAAGTTGGAATAATTGTAGAATTGTCTTCTTATGCTTTTTCTGTAGCCCTGCTTAGTGATTTACGGCACTAAACATGTATCATATTTTCTCGGAAACGTACACTTTTTATAAAATGATAATGTTTGAAAAACGGAATACATGAATTAAATAAAAAATAATTTACTGACAGTAAACGCATATTAGTGAAACTATGTAGATAGGTAACGAGGCTAATTATTGTCTAACTTTCTGTCGTAAAGATTATTTAGCGTATTTATGACATTTTTGCGGGGCTTCTGGAAATACGAATGATTTATAATGTACCGTTGTTGCTGAATACTCCCACGAACATAAATAAATTATAACAATGAAAGATTTGTATTGTGACGAAATATTTATTGCATATTTTTAATTAATGAACAAAAAGTGTGAGACTAAAAATCCAATAGTTTCCTTTCTTTCCTGTATATATGTTTTTTAGGAATTGTAATAAGACTTAATTCATTTTAGCACAACGGGACGTCATAGAAATTCCATCAGGATAAATAACCGAAACTTTCATCTTTACCGTGGTGAGCTGCTACGAACGGTATAATTATCTAAAATAGTGATAAATTAAAGGATAATTCCAAAATATTGAAATTTATGAATTTATCGTCCATGAGTAATAAAGTTTTGGGTTCATTTTGTGCGCGATGCCGTTCGCATGACAAATTATAATGTCATAGAACATAGCAGTGTATAAAGTAATGTAATATTAACTAAGAGTTAGAAATGAAAGACATCATTAGTTCTGTTAATGAAATTGCCTGTGAGATGTCAATGGTTTTAATAATGAAATGTTCATTGGTATACATTTGCTGCTTTTACTGTTCAATTACAAATTTAACCCATAAATGGCCAAAATATGCAATAAATGATTGGGAATGATTGCATTTTTCTGTTCTATATTTCACACTTTTAGTGGAAAATATCACATTTGTACTTCTAATTACTTCACAAGTATAGTAAATTCACACGAAACAACGATTGAAATATTGACATGGTATCAAAATTGCTGATTTTTTATCATGTATTCCAACAGACGATTCTCTTATTCTTGATATCCACTCTTTAGAAATTGTGCAAAACAATTTGAAACATTCAGTTTCATAAATTATTATCATATTTCCTGTTTTTGGTATGAAAGCCTCTATTGTTGAGTAAGTCTTTTATCTCAATCGAAATTTTTACAGAACAACACAAGAATTTGTAGGATCTTGCTATGATAAAAATATCTGAATCGACAAAGATAAGTTTATTATTAAAAGGCGGCATTGTTACACATTCAGATTGTTGTTATCAAGATCAAATAGAGATTGCGGACAAAAACGTGAAAAATTTATTTTAACAAATGTTACACAGTTCTTTATAATTGTTTATTAAGAAAAACTTGTTTAGAATAAAAAAGATATTCTTTCAGAATAACTGAGTATTTTGATGAATCGTGACATGATAGACATCTGAAATGAGAAAATTAGTTTAAAATTCAATGACAGTGTTGTAACACAAACAGATTATATAAAAATATACAAATATACAAAAAAAATATACAAATAACAAAGTTTAGATATAAAGATCATATTGAAATATGATAAACAAGATCAACCAGGAAAGGCGGCGTTCAATGAACGCAACCCCCACACTACCCAGCTTGACCCTAGATTCCATATTAACAAATAATATTTGATTTTTTATGCTACACAAACATATAATCTAAATCTATGCATTTTCATAAACTTTTTGGTAAATTCTCCTTTTACGTGGTAATATCTTTTTATGCACGTTAGAATGGAATGCATTGTATTTTGTTATCTTAACTCTAAATGAAGTGAACATAAGAATAAATCATGCTAAGTGCGTTTTGCCTAAACATCACAAAAACATTTTACCTACTTGTTAGAAATATACTTCATTAACAAGTTTTTTCTTCGATTGCTCCTTAATTCAAAATTTCGTATTTTATGTATAAATGTTAACTTCTGCTTAAACCAGTGCTAGGGGCGTGGACAAAATCTTGCAATTAGCACTTCTGTCCTTAATATAATATTTTTTCTCACATTTAACCATCTTTTCTTCTGTAATAGTAGGAGCAGTAGTCCAGTGGTAGGACGCGCGCTTAGGGATCGAGAGGTCCCGGGTTCGAACCCCACCAGGGGCACTGCTAATTTCCTTGAGCAAGAAATTTACCTGCGAATGCTTCACGTCACCCAGGTGTAAATGGGTACCTGCGAGGGTGGTATAATTCCGTTGCGCCAAAGTGTCGGCTGACTAAGCGGACTTAAAAGACTCCCCAGAGAGATTGATAGATAGATACCAGTAGCCCGATGTCCAGGGGTAATAGCTGTAAAGTCGGTGAACGTGCGTAAGCATGAAACTTAGACTATAAAATGCAATTAAATTAATTAATCAATTTCATCCGAGTTCTCCCTTAACTGACTTCTTACTGAAAATGAGGACATGCATGATGGTAACTAAGAAACATGTGTAGAAATATCAGTTTACTTGTTTAAAGTTGCGCGTTGTTCATTTTATTTATCAATCGAGCCATTTATCAGTGTTTCAAGATTACAATTAAGACACCTTCTGTAATAAATATTTTTTAATCAATTACACGTTGTCATCTTATAATGTTACTTTTTAAAAAAACAAAAGAGAAACATGTCCGCTTTTTTGATAAACATAAAACAAATTGTTTCACCGTTACTTATTATCTCAAGTTCCGTAACATTAATACATTGTAACGTAAACTATTGTCAGCCACTGATTACAATCATGTGTGAGAATGAATTATTTGCGTCTTATTTATGCAAAGATAGTTTAGTTCAGTGAGGTAATCTGTATTTTCTTGGGACAAAACTGTTAATATCCGGACAAGAGCTATGGTAAAACATTTAACTAACTTTAGTATTGCTTTAAGGATGACCATGTTAGCAAAATCTTGATATTAGCAAACCCGTGTGTACATAGTTATTTCAATATAAAATCATGTTTGGAGTAAAAAATAATATAATCTATGGCAGTTGTGAATTAGGATAACTTATAGTTTCTAATGTACAAAGCAAATATTTCATTTGTTTTGTTGACGAAATATTCATAAATATTTTTGCTACGAGTACAACAACTTTTCTTATTTGATGTCATTGTTAAGGAAAGTGACGAAATGCACTCAATAATGTTATCAATATAATTATTTGAGTTGGCACAGTAAAGTATTCTAATGTCACAATGAGCGGTAAATTTACAGGTGAAACATTAAAAATATTTGTAATTAATCCGCAGATAATGTGTTGGCTGAAGATAAGAACAAATGGCTGTAAACATTACATTATACTCAAGAATTAATCTAAGGGGCATGCAAAGGGTTATTAAAACAAAGCCTTTTACCCTTTTATCTATCTCCTTCATTAAATAAACACAAAGTCTTTAATGAAAAGTATATGGAAGGACGCACAAGTAATCCGTTTCACAAGTTGAACATCAGATTTCTTATTGCACACAATGACCCTAATAACATAAACGCTCGCTGAAAACTTATCCTCTTTATAAAGCATTCCGTTTGATTTCTTTGCTGTAAATTATGTTTTTGGTATAAATTAGTCTGACTTTGATAAGATGCATATTGATATACTGATTACTGCTATAGATTAATTTGCATGTATGTTTCTTTTTTTTAAGCATCTAGATGTCATCCATCTAGATAGACAAGAAAATCAATCAATGCGCATATAAGAATAAAAGTTTTATTTGAATAAAAAAGTTTATATTATAAAATTGCTTTACTCAGCTCTTGAAAATGTCTGGATGTTTATTAAAAGTAAATGACAAACCTGTTTTAATCCTATAGTATAGGTTGATTTAATTGTTTACTCACTTGACACAATATGTGCATTGGACTTTATAACATATTATGCTACTTTTATGTCAAATATATAATTAAATCGAGATTGCTATTGTAAATGGTATAACTAATTGGAAGTGAGTACATAAGAAAAGTATGTAAATGCCACATTCCGTGGGAATTTCTCAGAAAACAAATTAAAACAAAACGGCTCTGGTATGAAGCAGATCTGATGAATGTTGTAGTAATGTTTCCTGGGCACACGTTACATTATTAGCAGCTTGAATATATTTAGGAGATACAATGTAATAGTTACCAATGCTTGTTAACATGTCCTTGGAAGAATTCCTTTACCCATTTCATATTGTAGTTAATACGCACTGACATGTATGAATTGCACTTCTTGCATAAAGACCGAGCAAATTGGATTACATTTTCGGCGAAGAAAGCATGCATTAACGAATGAAATCAAGGGAGCTGAGCGTTTATTGGTATGCCCTTCTCTGGTTTAAAAAATCTGATTGCAATGACTGCGCTGGTAATTTTATTTTCAAAACAACTTTCAAATAATATTGCACTAACACGATATACAATGTAAACATGAAGGCAACTAACGAAACGCGGGATGACCGAAACGGACGTAAATTATGATTCAGATAAAAAAAATAGCGCTGGTGAATCTTTTTGTGTGCACGAACATTTGCAGAAGCCCATTTAACTCTCAATTCCGCACACTAGGGACTCGGGCTTCAAGTGCATCCTCGTGGTTCTTCAGTTATCAAACAATCCATGGTCAGAGATCATATAAGCTATTATTGTGATGTTAACTTTTTAACAAGTTTTTTACTTCTCTTGGAATCTATTATATTCATAAAGCATAAGAAACCAGGCGAGTTCACTAAATTAAACCGGCACTTTAATTCATCTCCACTTGTTAAGGAGGTCTTTATTAGAAATAAGTTAATCTATAAAAGATTCACCCAGTTGTCGCCTTTACTGTAGGTGAAAGTTCCCATTAAAGCATTTAATGTAAATCCATTTCGTTGCATCGAGTCACATTTCTAAATGACTTGCATTCTCACCTCGGTTAAGTTTGGTCCCTTGAGTGCCATCAAACGCGATTGTCAATTTGATGCGTGCGCCTTCTTGAATTAAACATGAGGCGCATAAAGTATCAATCGTTAAAGAACAGATAACAAAAGTTATCAAATAACATCGTTATAATAACCTTTATAACTCTATATTGGTGATTAAGACAAATTGTTCAAAGGAATATGATAAATTAATGCAATGCTGTGACGATTTTGAAAACTGAATTGAAAGAAAAAAATAATATTTATTCCTCATAACAACTATTACAAACTAGTACTTCAATGTATGCTACATGCATGTGGTGAGTATGCCTGAATCGTTTAACATAAAACACATTTGACTTTTGATAATGAAAAACATCCGATTCACTTGGATATGACATATGTATCATTCTTCAATAAAGTGGTAAAATCATTCAATTTAACGTATTTCCTTTGTCTGTACTTGTTTTGATAAAAAAGATATCATTGTACAGAACATCTACAATATTTGACGAATCGTGCATTGATAGAGATCGGAATGTCAAAACATATGTGTTTTATTCAAAGACATTCTTGTTATTGGTACATTTGTACCTATTATAACACTCGTACAAAATGTGTTTTCTATATCAAAATCTTATTTCGACTTATTATGAAAATATAATGCTTATTATTCTTAGATGTGAAGTGTTCTTTTACTCTGCATTATTGTCTTTTTCTTATATGCTGTTAGATTTTTCTATGCATTATATGAAAGCATATCTTTGATGTTTATGGCACCTTCCCTTTGGCATTTACAAGTTGCTTTTACAGATAATAAAAAGAGACTATTTTTTTCGAGAATCGTCAAAAAGTGACTTTTACAGTTAATAAAAAGAAACTTTTATTTTCGAGAATAGACAAAAATCGAAACCGTCAACAGATTACATGATTATGAGATACCATAAGTATATTCTACTTTGTTTTTATTTGATAATTTGGACTATCGTAAATATTTCTAAACAAAAGGAAACTAGAGAAATGCACTTGTGATATGTATTTTTATATATATCTGTTGCACAGTGAAATATTTTAGCGTTAATGTTTTTATTAATATACGGTTAATACAAAATACAATGTACACCAAAATGAAATCTTAAGCCCTATATAAGTAGAACAAAAGTATTTGATGAATAAGAAATTCTCGAAGTTGAAATTCAAGTATTGTTCCACTGCTACTAGACTAAAGCAATGTGGTCTAGGTGTTCTGAATCATGAGAATACGTTTGCATAGTCATAGTTTATTTAACATTTTCATCACAAGCATGCATGTAAGTTTATTTTTCATTGATCACAGTAGTACTTTGAAGACTTGATAGAGAGGAATTGACAATCCACCTTCATATGAAAAAAGTAATATGAAATGTCGCAATTCTGTTGAAAACATTTCTTAATTTTTTTCGATACATTTGTTAACTTTATTATGGAAACCTCACTCTCAAATGATTAAACAATGAAGTAAATTTTAGTTTATTTAAATGAATAAATCAAAGGGCAGATAAAGCAAGAAAACAAATTTGTTAATGCCACAAACCTCAGTAATTTCGGACAGAAACAAAACATTTCTTGAGAAAACTCATTAGCTTGATAGTGGTTGAAATGATATTTACTATTTATGTTAGAGTAAAACTGTCTGATCAGGATCCATGCTGTTCGCTGACAAACCGTATAATAGGTAGAGAAACTGATAGCCAACAGCATGGATCCTGATCAGACTGCGTGGATGCGCAGGCTGGTCTGGATCCATGCTGGTCGCAAACCCACTATGTTGGTTTTGTCATGGCACGGCTCATTTGTTCTTTGTGTTATCTTTATAAATGGTGTTGAAATATGTCTTTAGACGATTGATGTTTTCTTCGATCATAATACACCATGTACAAAACTTATCATGTTCAGATAAACTCAAGACATGAAAGCATTTTGCTAAATAATTTAACATGGGCATAGATTTTAATCGACCAACAAACAGATGGATCAGATCTCTGTGCTTAAGTGTATCAAACAGTGTCAGAATATTCTATGTCTATATTAGTTGTATTTCTCTTTGAAATGAACGAGAGAAATGTATATCAAAGACATAAATATTGAAAACGACACATTTCATATAATACATTTTCATCTTAACACTCAAAATTATCTTTGTTTGACGCACAATGATATTGTTATCAAGATGAATAAGGAAGTAACATAAACATTCCGCTAGCTTAAGGTCCCCGAAAGAAGAAAGCTTAAGATCATAGATCATTGCCACCATAATTGTCTATTTATGTAATTTTAAGATTTGTATACAAGGATAACAATGTTTAAATAGAACTATAAACTGGGTCGTGCGGGAGTTGCGTTGTTTGAACGCCGCCTTTCCTTCTCCTTCTTGATCTTGTTTATCATATTTTTTGGCGAAAAAACTGGACATATATACTTCGCTTCCCTGCCTTCAATGTATTTTTCTATAATGTTTTATGTCACGAAGTAATGTACATAGTATTATTATTCAAGGAGAATTATTGATTCAAATCGTTGTTTTCATCTGTAGTTTTATTGTGCTTGTTTAAACTGTTGTCCGAGTGTATGAAAGTGAGCTCTATAAATCATGCTATATTCAAGATAAAATCGAATATTTCTTCGGTTTTCTTTGGTTTCAATAAATCAAGAAATACACAAACAGTAAATAAAATCTAATGTTGATAAAAAATTAACATATCAAGTACATGTATATAAAACTCTTTTGCTGTGAATAATTGTATTTTCCTCCATTTTTAAACAAGCAACATCACGGACCGTAATTGACGTAATAAATATGTATACAAAAGTATCAATATACAATTACTTTATTGTACAGCTGAAAATTGCATACTGCAGCTTTAATCGGTGCTAGATATATGTTGCATAGTCCATTATCTCTCATTAACGAATTCTATTAAACCGAGCCTGCCATATTTCACCTTTTTTAGCATTTGTTTTCGGTGCTATCGAGGGATCTATCCGTTTCCATGTGTTTTTACATCAAAACAGTCCATTTAGACCATGTTTAAACGATTAACAATAAATATAAAAGGGGATCAAAATACTTCTTCAAGTTCTTCATTGCAAACATACATATTCCATTAATAATATGATAAAGCAAATGTTAGACAACATCTTATATAAAAAATTTTATCAGTTTCTTCTTGAAAATAGTATGCAAGCAACTAAATATGGCAGTCGTGGAATGTTAACAATGTCCCATTTGACATATGCTCATATGTACGTTTAAGTGAAACATGTGGAAAACAAATACAACTTAAATCTTTGTTACAGAAATGCATTTGCGTTCCTTCTAAATAACAAATAATTAACAAATAGATAACAATTTTCAATCCAATGTTTCGATTTTTGAATTAGCATTTTACGCCACAATTGAAAATAAAGTTTCAGATTTAAATTATCATCGGTGCGTTTTCAAGCAGAGTTGAATTGAAAGTGAAAACAAGACAACTCAGCCGTAGACATCTAATTTATAACTTACCTGGCCGAATGGTACATGTTATTTAGAAATACCAACAGCTGTTGTGCTTGACTATATCACAATTCATTAAATAAAACAAGAAAGCAACAGTTTTTGAAGTGCGTTAAATAGGAAATATGATTCAGATAAATATAAGCAATATTTTTGAAAATTCCAAAGGTATTTCATTAAGGAAAAATGAGAGCAAGTACTGAAAGTCCTTATCTAGCTTTTCAATGTTAGCAAGCGGTAATTGTAAGTTTGCTATTGTATTTCAATAAATGTTGAATTTAGCTGATAGTACCGGCATATTCTTTCAAAGTATTCCAAAGAAGCAAAATGAGAAAAACATCCCTTCCACGGGAATGGCTCGGCTTATCGACAGATAATATTCCAATAACTGAGGTTTTGATCTGCACGTTGCAATCACGCTGATTTCATACTCTTCTTTCTTTAAGTGGCAGAAACCTATTTGAAAAAATATTCAATTGTTATCAATTACAAAACATTTAACCAGAAATCGTCAACTTTTGACCAAAATAGTACCCAAAACCACAGAACAATAAAACGTAAATCTCGCAAAAGTTTACATGCCTTTTCCTTCACTATGAACAGACTATTCTTTACGTTCAATTCAAGACTATATCACAATAACAACTGTTTTCTATAATTATAATATTTATGTCCAAAATCTGTTACAAACATCAGACACAATTGATATGATAAAGTTTTCTATTATATGTATTATATGTAAAAGAATGAATGCGTCATGAACAATTAAGGCTGGGTTTCATTTTATTAATGAGGTTTATGAACCTCACTTTGATTATAAAGCAAATGGTTTACTGTAGTAATCACATAAATTTGAAAGAGATATGGACAGAATATACACATGTGTATAAGCATAATCACAAAAAGCTGTGAAATGAGCCTATTTGTAAATTGATTGTACTTCGGTATTTCCATGACAAAACTTCAAACGTAGAAATAACAGCAACCGTAAATAATGGCCTCATTTTGAGAAAGCATGATAATGTTAATTTGAGTTGTGTAAGATAATTTGTGTAATTGCTACACATTAAAGAAACCTTTGAAGTAAAGTTGCAAGTCACTTATTTGAGCATTAATGAGAAAACATCTGTAGACGTGTTGAAATATTTGGTCACTATCTGTTACAGTTTCGCATGTCTCTGACATTTAATATTTGTTGTTATTTGCAATATAGTGACATTATTTGTTTGTTTGTCTGTTCGCTGCACCGATTGCAACACAATGGACATATTTCGGCGGTAGATCCGCCTAATTTCTGAATAATCGGTTAGAGACAAATGGACATAAGACTCAATTGTCCACGAACAATAGTGACGAAAAATGACGCCTCGCCTGAGGATCTAACCATCGACACCTGGATTACTGATCCGATTAATAATCTCCCTATTGAACCAACAACATAGTAAAGGTACCGCCGCAAACATTCATTATGAAAAGAAAACTCCTGTTAAGCAATTGATACCTAAAATGAATGCTAAAATTATGATTCATTCATTCTTCAAAGATGTAAACTAGGTGAAATTAAATGTCACATTACATTCAAACTTTTAATGTCGCTTGATACTGTTCATTATCGTTAGTGGTTTATGCAAGCTACCATCAATTTTCTGAATTTAACATTTCTCGTTTCGTTGTTGTATCTCTTTCTTTACAATAGAAGTAACGCGTGTAAAAAATAAGATAAATAATAAATTACTATTTGTGTCAGGTATGATATTAATATGGTTTCACATCATCAACACATTAGTATCATTATTAGTATTATCACCATCATCATTATTATTATCATTATTGTCGTTTTCATTCTCTTTGCTGTTGCACTTGATGTAGTTTAGGCGTTGTTGCTTTCTTGTTGCTGCTGCTGTTCCTGATAATTATATCAAGATGGGAGGGCGGCGTTTGCGGTACTCAGACCAAACCAAAGTTGTTGTTTATGGTATTGAAATTAGCATGCATCGGCTTCGGAGATGGACATTCGTCACTTGTAATCGGGTGGTAGTCCGCATGTTCTTTCTTATAGTGGAGTGTGTGTGAAATGAAATATCTAAGGTTTGTACCTCCCTCCTAGGACATTGAACTTTTTCTCATTATTTTCTAGCCAGTAATTGATATAGATTAAGATATTTCCGCAAGGTGGTTAATATCATCTATTTTACTTTTAACATGGTAAATTTAACACGCTTTACGTTTAGGCGGACAGAATCTATCGAACAGTTTCTCAAGTCTCTATTTCATCTTCCGTTCAATTTCCATTTTACACCATTAAACGTGAGACTATGTCTTCTACTGATAAAGTCAATGTACGGGATCTTACAAGTTGTCGGGTACTTCCATTCCAAGAATGTACGTATTTGTCATTTTATTTCGAAAGTTTGAAGCTTAAAGTGAGAAAGAAAAATGATATTATGTACCTCAAAACAAAATGTTAACTGAAGGTTATATGTGGTCATTTTCAAAGCCTTAGGGACGGTAGTGTAAAGCGTATTGTAAATTTCATAAGTATTTGAAATGTATCTAATGGTTTGATGTATAATATGTTCTTTCATCAAGAGGGATGGAAAAATCTGAACATATTTTAACGGCCTATGGCTTTGTTAAAATCTACAATGCATTGTCTAGCGGAATTGAAGGCAACAAGAATTCTAGAAAACTTCAGCTGCAGATAACAACGAAATTATTTTTGAATTTGCGAGGCCACATGTTAAGTGTTCATAACGAATACCAACAGTTGTTTCGCTGGACTTTAATAATTGACAATGGCATAATTCATTAAATGTTCCAAAAACAGTTCTTGAAGCGTGTTCATTGGAAAATATTATCTAATTAACTTTAAGAAATTCAGTAACGGCTGGTTGTGGTTTGATAGCAAAATGTATTTCATTTAAAGACAGTAAAGAGATATTCACTTTTCTGTAATTAGCCAACATAACCTATCAGCATAACATTTATTGAAACACCGCTATGATCTCCCTGTTACAACATCAATGAAGTTGATGTTACAAATTGTGTCGAGCATGATACCATTATTGATATATATCTGTCAAAATAAAGGCAACACATGCAATAAGATTCAAGTCAATTAAATATACTTTTTTCTGAAATAATGTCAAATGTATTGGTTGTCGTCGTTATTTGTGAACATTCACATCAACGAGAACAATTGGATTTTATAAAAGGTTAATTTTCTCTTCATACTGTATATGAATACGCCATTTAAACTTGCTCATTTATGGTCAGTAAGAACAAATTACGAGGGATGCAAGTGGGTGTATTTAGTTCGGATCCTATGTAAGTAATATTATTGTGAAATGAATGAAGAAACATGTTTGTGGCTTCATTTGTGTACGATCTTCTTGTTAATTAATCAAAGAACTTACTTTTTATTTCCTTTGATTTTCCCTTTTATATGCTTCTCTCTTGTGGCCCCTTCCATTTTTGTTTTGTTGTTGTTGACCTGCTCAACGATGACCCTGTGTTGATGGGTATTGGTGGGATGTCGCTCTTTCATTTTCACCTTCTATATAAATATATTTGCGTTAATTCCGAAATTTATTTTGATATACTGATGAATAATAAATGCAGATCATTTTCATAGTTATGATGTAAATGCTCAATGTCTATAAAAATGTATCTAATGATAGTATAATAGTCTTAAATTATTAATAGTTATAAACTCTCCGCTGCGACGATGATGTGGTTTAGGTTAAAAATGAAACTTAAGTACCAATACTCATCTTCTATGATGTTATCTATATTTAGTCATTTTAGTTGAAGCCAATAGTTTCCTAGTAAATGGTTAAAGAGATGAACGCGTCATGGATATTAACAGGTTAAGTTTCATTTTATAAATGAGGTTAATGAACTCACTAATGTAAAGACAAATCACCCACCTGAGCATAAAAATGAATATGTAAAGAATGTTTACAAATATAAGTTAACTCTATATATACAATTATTGTGCAAAATAGAAAAATTACAATTATTTAAGAAAGTACAAAAAGGCAAAAATTAAAATGTTGCAGACTCGGTTTGATTGAGCTTGTTCATGGACGGTACTGCCAAGTGCAACCTACCGTCAATGACCCCTAGCACCGGCTTAAGCAGAATTTAACATTTTAAAATGAAATGGTAAAATTTGGAATTTAGAAACAACCGCAAAGTGTTCATACGGCTGTTATCGTGGAACCTTCAATGTGACACGTCCGTGCCATTCCATGAAAACAGAACCCGCAACATTTTTTAATTTCGCCGTGTTGGGATTTCTTTAGGGATTCTGATTTTCTCTATTTTAAATGCCATTCTTTTTAATCTTCATACTTATTTTATTTATTACTGTTCTTGACGATGTGGGACAGTATGTTTGTGTTCCTGATGTTTATTCATGCTGTTAATTTTGAAGTTAATACTTTATTTTGAAATGTGCATTCATGGACGTTGGAGACAGAATCTGTCGTGTATATTCACATTTTGAAAGGCACATATCAGTTTATATATGAATACATGTGAACAAAGGTTTGGCAAATAAAAATGTTTTTTTTTTTTGTTTTTAGTTGTTTTTTTTTGAAGTTTTGAAGTTTTGTATCAAAGGTGTAGGACATTGAACCTTTTGAAAGCTTTACTGGGCGGTCATTGATAAATAGTGAAATATCTTCAAATAGTGGTGGACGTTATTTATTTGGCTCATACCAAAAGAATACTTCTTGTTAAAACAGACAGAAGCTATCAAACACTTTTATCTGCCGTTCCTATTACATTAACACATTATGCGTGAAACTATATCCGCTACTGACTAAAGTCAATGAACGGGATCCTACACTTTAAGTTTATAGTTCCGACAGAGTTTCACTGGATCAACTGATTACAGTTTTAAAAAAAACAGGCTTTGGCGAACAAATTCAATCAAACCAAATCTGTAATTTTCATATCATATTTTAGTTTTCAATACTTCCGAGGAATCACCCGTTTTTGTATTTTCTGATCGTAAGATCAGTAAATACATAGCTAACATCCACGGTCTAACACAAAATTTCCTCACAGTCCTAACAACGCAAAGTAGTTCTCACTCAAAACTGCTTTTTAAAACCAGCAATTTAAAAGAAAGAATAATTTTTAATGAAGGCATTTAACGAATTACAGTGCATTAAAAGTTTAGATTAGTCAACAGAAATATGAGGTTACAATCACAAATTTCGCGGATGAATATCTTTTTTACCCAATGAAAAATGTTCGGCTATTTCCGTAAAGCTTCGGATTATCATGAATATCATTTTAATCAATGAAAATGCTATTCTTAGCTATGTCGATTACCGAATACTCCAGAGCGTAGTACACAAATAAATCTGACTGTCGAGTAGTGGAATATATACATGTCGGACTGTTTTGGCGAGAAGATTTTCTCTAAATTATTTTCATCAGTGTTAAACAACAGGTTTATCGTGAACAAAATACCTCGAAATTAATAAGGATTACAAACACGAAATGGAAATTCTCAATTTAGAATTACATAATGTATTCGTTTTTATTCAAGGTACATATTTATTGCTTCGCTGTGGTGCAGAGGTAAGCGGTCTCGTTGAGGGTGTGAGAGGCCTATGGTTCAAATCCTAGTCGAGGCAATTCTATTTTTTTCATGCAAAATTCCATAATTATGTATCAATCTCAAACTGTTATAGAAGAAAATCAAAACGCTGTCGCTGCGTAAGATGAATTATAGTATATAAAAATAAACTTATACAGGAAAGTACATACAGATAGTCAGTATGATTTAGATTGCAAAAATCAGAAAATACCATAGAGCTGCAGCCCTTTGATTAAGATATTTATTTGTATGTTTATCTTTACCGATTAGGCTTGAAACTCTACGACGAAGATAGAGACGGAAAATTTTGAAAACATTACAATGCCTCATTATTACAATAAACTTTGAAACTTATTTTATTAGTTATTTCGTCTTGGTAAATAATTGTGAAACTGAAAAGTGATTTTGGTGTAATCATTAAGCAGCAAATGCACAAGAAAGGTTGCCAATTCTGCTGAGAATCCCATAGAAGCATTGCAAAACAATATTGGTACAAAGCCAGGTTTGAGATCGTTGTAGTAAAATTTCCCATTCTTTTATGTTCCTTAGACATTTTACGAGATATTTTTTGAATGAAAGTGATTCTACCAATAATTTTTTTTCTGAATGAAAAACATTTTAATTGGTTAAATATTTTGTTCGTAGGTAAACTTTGAACAAAGCTAGATCGCACACAACAACATTATGAGACATGTAGCAGGCGTTATCATAAACACTTGAGCGACATTCTACAGTTTGGAAGGTTGGTCATATTGTCATTCATGGACCTCCTTGCAGAATAAGACAAAGTTATTTTCTACATCACTTGAATACTATACTTGTAGTTCTGCAGTACACTATCACAATGTCATAATGATAGTTTAATGATTATAATGTTCAGAATTCACTTTAGTCAGAATCTTAGGTATGCAGTCATACGACGTGTGTTATTGATACAACGAGTTTGCTTGTGTGTTTCATTACAACGTTTGAAATTAAGGGCATCATCCTTCATTCACTTTACCTTCTTTCCAAAAAAAAAATTCGGAAGGACGTTATACATTGTTTACCTGTGTACAAGGAGAGATGAAATCACAAAATCATTTTCGTTCCTCGCCATAATAATGTAATGTCTTACTTATCTGCATTGTGTCAACAACGATTATTGATTTTAAGAAGCAACTGCACAGTTTCTAACCTAATACCTTATTCATTATCTAACCATTGTTAAAATTGGAACTTTTGCATTTTTCTTTTCAGGTCATCGTTGCCTTTGGTAAAAAAGTAGTCCTTCAAAAATGAATCAGAAATATTTGGCATCGTGTTCTGATGTGATAACTAGCTGAATATGGAAATAATGTTGTTTTTTGCTTTGTTTGTTTTTCGTTTTTGTCAAAGGTGCCTTTGTTCACAGCTAATATGTTTTACATGTTTATGTCAGTTCTTGATATGAATATCTGATGCTTACATTAAAATAGTAATAGTATTACGCATGTTGTTATAAATTTTATCAAAATGAAGGAGAAAAATACACGTTCCGATAACAATATCTGATTCTATTTGCCTCAAAATCAAAGATCATGCGCACAGGAGTGTTTACGTTTTCCTTTTTCAGTTCACATGAAGTTTTTTCTCGCACCTCTTTATGTCGTTGAAATATCATTTTGTGAGAAGATTTAATTAAGATGTAATACTTTCCTTTGAAAAAAGAAACAACTTCCATTTACATGTTCGCAAGTTATAATACGAAAGACGTACCGATCTTTGGATACGAATTTCAATTAAACGTTTACTAATCTGAGTCTATTATTTAATCAATGAAATACTTATTTGATGTTTATGTTTTCAACACGTAAATTTTTCAATTTCGTCAAAAAATTTACAAGTGCTGTAAGCTATCCACACAAAAAGTTTATTGACGGAGGAGATATCATTTGTTTAATTGCTTTGTTGTAAAATAAATAGAACATTCGCCAACAAAATCTATAGGAACATTTTCATCTGTGTTTTTAGAATTACACATGGACTTTCTAATTTTCCTCTTCCACAAGCCAATAAATGACAAAGGTACAACGCACGTTTTATTATTTAAAGCTAGCAGAGACTGTTGCCGAAATACTTTATAATGAAGTATATTAAGAAATATAGATTGAAAAAAATGACATGAACATAACAGTGTATCATTTGAAAGATAGAAAGAAGAAAAAGGCGGATAAATTATAAATGGAATACAGTTAAATTATTGATAAAAAATATCTAAAATCACGGTATTGTTCTATGGCAAGAATTATTATCTGTAGATAAGATGTATAAGATGAATTCTGCAGCCACATTGCATGGATCTAAGATAATAAAAGACAAACGTTAATATAACATAAATATGTTTTAATATGAGTATCGATTTAATAGATTATAATAATTTGCAATTCAAATAAAGGTAAATAAGAGAATAAGAGTAAATAGAGACGGCATCAAAAATCTCTTTCGTTTCTTGAAAATGAATTAACAGTCAAGAAAACAAGCTCATGAAGAAAGATACTATCACGAGGATCGCTCAACAGGCACGCCTGAATTCAGAAGTTTACAAGAGGTTACTGTATGCCGATTGTTTACTTTTGTTGTTTATATTAAAACAAAGAGTATGTATTGAAGCTAAGTGGCAGGTGGATCAAATCAAATGATTAGCTTTGAAAACGTCATTTTTTCGACCTGACTGAATGAATCATACTTGTAGCAGAAGTAAGCCTTTTGTTAATGTTGGGGTGGGAGTATGGAATCATTGTTTACATTATACGCTCATTTTATCCTCACAAATACCAATTACTAACTTTAAAAGAAATAAAATTATAGTATATATACGAAGTACTTCCTAACATTTATAATCAAAAGTTATTTTGTTTGTCTTTCAACAACTGTTATACATTACAAGTGAAAAAGGAATTGAGATATCCTTAAAAAACAATAAAAACGAAGACAACAAATAGCCGAAAATCGTATACCCTTTTAAGACGAAAGTGCAACATCTTTGACGCCTCTTAGCACCGATTTAAGCGTTATTTAGTTCTAAAAACCAAACATTATTGGTTTTAACGATCCCGTAGAACAGAAAAATATAACTACGTTGAGATGTATTGTTTCCTTTTTTCACCAAATCCAAAAAAAAAAATTCGGCTTCTAGAAGCTTCAGGGTTGCTTTGATTTCCTTTCTGCTGCTCTGTAAAGGACATAATTATGGTGTTTTAATCACGAAAATATTGATTTGTTTTCCTGTTTAATATCATATTTTTTCTTAGATATATTTATATCTTATATCTTACAAAATGGCTACCCGCTGATATCTTTGTTGCCTTAAATCGTGACAAAAACGTTGTGTAGCAAAGGTAATATTACGCAATGCCATTTCTGACATATCTAAATGCAAATATTATTGATTTTTGTTTTCGAACATTTGGACTTTATATGTCTAAAATGTGTACTGCATCAGACACAAATTTCGTTTTTTGGATAATATAGAGCAGTTCAGGAACTACATTAATGCAGTAGGTACGTACAATCTATCAAAACTTGCACACTGCAATCATTTACAACTTTAGTAATTTTTGCTTCTTTCCAAAGTACATGTCTGTCTGTAGAACACTAATGCATGTTGAGAACATGATTAATATTCCCCTATCATTTTGAAACATACATTAAATTATCATAAACACTTTAACATCACCCGTGTTTTTGTCCCATTTTTATTTCTAAAATAAGATTTGTAAGCTGATTTTCTCATCACCTGCAAACAGCAGAAAGAGTTGGTTAGATTTAACGAAACGTTACATGAAACTATCAATTTCTATATCTGTAATGTGAATATCTGTTAAATCAATACAAATTCTAGAACAACATAGCTCTTGTTGTGTTCAAGAATAAACTTGCCAGAAATAATAAAAGATATTGTTACTTTTTATAAAAGAGGTCAGAAGTTTTTTCTTCGTTTTGCGCACAACAATGTAAAATAAGAAATTTTCCCAAGGGATCGAATTAAAGTTTTTTTTGTGAACATAAAGGAAAATACAAATGTTAGAGAAGTAAAAGAAGAAAATAAGAGAAAATTTACCTCGTCAATAAGACTAGGTAGGCCTTATTATCGAGGACCTTGTTATTTACGTGAAGAAAGAAGAGTTTTTATTGATAGCGATATCATTAATGTGATGAAACAAGTAGTGTTATACTTTGATAACGATTCAATATAAAATAATATCATAGTACAACAAAATTTATTATAAGCGTTTATGTGAAATTTACCTAAAAAGATTATGTAACGTAATTTCTCCACATTTGAAAAACTTGACTTAAATATTTGCTGTTTCTTAAATCAAGGTTAAAATTTTTTTGCTAATTTGTATACGCCCGAAGCCCTTCGGAACGTATTATGGTATGGCGTCGTTCGTCCGACTGTCGGTATGGTCTTATTGGCTTCCGCAGCATATTTTTTTCAGGATTTCAGTGATTCTGTAAATTTCTTACATGTATTTGATATCAAAGCACAGGGCAAGTTCAAATTTCACCGCAATCCTGAGAATAATAGAAGAGTTATTCACACTCAAATGAGCCGTGTCATGACAAACCAACATAATGGGTTTGCGACCAACATGGATCCAGACCAGCCTGTACATCCGCGCAGTCTGATCAGGATCCATGCTGTTCGCTTACAAACCCTATTACAAATAGAGAAACTGATAGCGAACAGCATGGATCCTGATCAGACTGCGCGGATGCGCAGGCTGGTCTGGATCCATGCTGGTCGCAAACCCATTATGATGGTTTTGTCATGACACGGCTCAAATGTCATTTCCATATTGAAAAGAATATAATGAAAATTATTGTGATATATAATTCAATGTAACTTCATAATGTCATGGTTCAGAACCGTTCACTTTTTTGGGGAGACGCTGTGTAAGCGGCCGGATAGCTCAGTCGGTAGAGTCGCGGAACGGTACTCCGAGGGTCTCGGGTTCTAGTCCCGGTCAGGCTGCACACTTTTCTCACTCTGTGACATTTGGCGCCCAACGTGGGCCGTAACTGGATATAGCAAAGAATTTAATTTACATTGCTCTGTAACTCTGTGAAATTCGAGGACGAATTTTAAAATAGCAGGGGAGTATGTCACGGTTCAGAACTGTTCACATTTTAGGGAAGAAGGTGTTTAAGCGACCGGATAGCCCAGTCGGTAGAGCCGCGGTACTGTATTCCGAGGGTCCAGGGTTCTCACTCTGTGACAATAACATGCACCATGAGGTCAACCTACGGTAGTTCGAATATCTGTGTAGACGATTATGCAAGATTGACTGGAAATTACTTGTTATGAACAATCAATTTTAAAACAGTTTGTTTCCTCTCTGTAAATGATTTCTTGTTATCCAGTTGTGGCAATGTAAAAACCTCTTTGATTTTTACAACCACCAATCAGATTATTTACAAATAAATGCCAGTGATGTTGTTTTATATATCGGCTCAAATTCAAAACAAACAACGTTAAAAAAGTTCAGTTGAAGTATAAGTTTAAGAAAGTCATCAAATTACTTTAACGATGTTTTCAAAAAATAAAGGACAAAAAGTAACATATTGTTTTCCCGGTGCTGCCTTTGTTAACGACCTCTAAAACGGTAGAGGCGTACAAGTTTTTCAATGTATACAGATCCTTTTCGGCAATATAAACAATTAATAAAGAATGTTTAAACACTAAAACGCCAAGATAGATTCTGAATGAAGGCGTGCCTATTGCAAGATACATATGGTGAAAATTCACAGTATTTTAATCTCAGATTGAAATGATTTTATACAATTAAATAAATTAAACACCATCGAACATTTTAAAAGAACTTTAATGATTGTGTTCAGCATTGCAATTGTGCTATATTTGCAAAACTTACTGTTGAATTCTATTAATGTTTATGTTCCATATTGGCAGAAATCCTTCTTCGGTAAACATGATATTGTTGTTAGTGAAAAGGTTGTGAACAAAACCGAACGTGAATCACTTTTATTTTTGCTGTAAATAAATTCTAGCTTATCATTCAAACTGATTTGTCTTTCTAATTATCACATTGACCGATTTGGGCTAAAAGGGAGATCTGTAAGTCAAAAAAGTATATAAACTTTCAAACATTTGCGACTCCAGGTTTGTATTTTAAGTAATTTTGAAATCAAATTGAAAAAAAAAATATATTAAAGACATATATGCCATACGTTTTTTAATAGCATATTGCAAGACATATTCAATTTAATAAATGGTTTGAAATGTGTTTTGTCTATCATCGAAACTTTGTTGTACAGAAACGAATGTATAATACGTGTTTATTTGAAGTGTATAAGTTAAAATGCGTTTTATGCTGAGATTGTTGTAAACATGTCGTAATAACACATACACTGTCATCAATCATCAATGTCTTTTTATTTAAATGTACTAAGATGATAGTGATGATAACAAAGGCAGTTAATTGAACTGAATTTAATATCGTCGTATTCAACAAGAAATTCTCATCTGAAATGCGTATATAATCAGTGTGAATCAAATGTTTTAACATTAATAAATAGATAGCAAAGTTGAGAATAACTGTTCCATTTAGGTCAATGTGATATTTTCGTACTCATTTTCAGCCCACGCATATTAGTGGGATAAGATAAGATACAAAAGTATTTCCAAATTTATTTATATGAATTGTCTTAGGAGGTTAGATTAGGCATTCCTAATAATATCAAGCGGATACTTTTCAGTTTATATTGCTTTCAACTCAGACGATTCTTTAATGTAATTCTGAATGGCTCCGACTTTAAAACGAAGGCAAAAATACTAAATTTTAACACTTTTATTTGAAAACCATTCGTGATAATGTGAAATCAAATTTGTATTAAATAAACTTTTCTTATTATTTTACTTTCAATTTTCATTCACTAGTTTGAAAACTTTGAAGCATTAGTTTTGTTCTGCTTAGATCCTTATTCCATTTTGATGTTTTAACATGAGATATCATCCATCATGTACTGAATCATGTTCTGAATTTGATTTAGGTGAGATCAGTCCTTTTATCCCAGATGATTCCTCGCCACAGCATTATTGACCCATCCCCGAAGTGTTCGTTCTCCCAGGGACAGCACCAGACTCACAAGTCTGTCAGTTAAAACCTAGACCCATCAGTAAAGCCAACATGTCTGCAGTTTTGTCTTGTGCACCTAACATTCTCCATCGCACATTCCATAATTTTGATGAATAAGGACAATGATATGCCTCTGCTCCCACCAGAATAACAAGGGAGCATGTTTTTCGCGGCTACGTGGCGAAATTAGCCGGATAAAAGCAACATGTCTGCAGTTTTGTCTTGTGCACCTAACATGCTCCATCGCAAATTCCTTACGAGCATGACGGTGACGACGAATCAACGAACAATAATCTTATTCTACGCACCGTCTGAGTACAAATATTGGCCACACGAAAATTTGGGTCACTAACAAATGTTACTGTTGCCAACCGTCCTCGACGATCCTGAATGGTCTAAACCTGCCAGCGTGACTTTTTGTCTGCCTTCGACATGCCTCCTTATTAGAGTTCCATATTGCTGTACCATAAAGTCTGACTTTGAATGGCCATTAACTTGTAATTTTGATGAATATGAACAACGATATGCCTCTGGCTACGTGGCGAAATTTGCCGGATAAAGCATTTTGCATTTAGATTTGGGATAGGGACCATCTCAAAACATTGATGAATCAAACTATGCAAAATAAAATGATTGAATCTTTTTAATACTTTTTATAATACAGTGAGAAACTGTTTGTTCTTCACAGAAGCTAAGTCACAAATATTATTATATTTGTATAAGTGACTTACACATAACTTGCATGTGATTACTTTTTATGTAAATTATATACGATACTTTGCCAAGGTCATATCTGTTTAAAGACATCTGATGTACCGGAGCCAGTATTTTATAATAATTAAGTTCAGATTGTAAGGATGTGCATAATCAGAGAAACATTTTACTACATCCTTCATTTAGCTGGCTTCAACCCAAAACGTTGTGTTTCTCGTAAGAACGTCTGCAAATTGTGGCATTGACATACTTTTCTCGTGAATCTTATTTTAATCGGTAAAGCTAGTATTTATTGCCATGTTTAAACGATGAATTGATGAAATTTGATGAAATTGATGATCTTTGTATGAAGTGTAATTAAAGTTTATTCCATTGCATACCTTGATGATACAAAATCTTAAACCACATGTAAAGTGCAATTTCCATGGCCTACAGAAATATTTGTATATTGTAGCATCAAAAACTTGTACATTTTAAACTTGGAATTAATATATAGAAGATGGTTCTGATGTATAGAAAGCCCTTTAAATCGGGCCAATGGTGTCACTATTTACATTTTCATGTACAAAAAATCTTCTTTTTCTCTATAACTGAAAAGTATCGAGATTATATACATAATGTAACTTCAGCTTTGAACTGAACTTCCAAACCTCGATTAGGTAATTAAATCAATATTTTCTCTGCAAAGCAAAATCGAGGCAAGGAAATGGATGTTTGTTAATTGCTTAATAATATGATCAGTAATGATTAATAATTAATATCTTTACATTGATAGGATAATAACACTTCTCAAGTATATAAGTTAACAAACTATTTTTTAGAGATGGTCCGATCATAGGAGTGTTGATTTTTAAGTATGTTTACTGAAGGCCCCCTAAATAAAGACAAATTGTTTTGATCGGGATTATGACATTTGTTTCATAATTGTTATTTTGTATACTATTTGTGCAGCAAGAGATGATGTATGTGTGTTCGAAAAAGTTTATTTCGTTAAATTAACTTCCTTGTGTTAAACAAACGGCTTCTGTTCGTATTCTTTGCACTGTATGCTCTGGGCTTTAAGCTAAAGCTAGTTCAGTTCCTATTCAACTTCAGACTTTGCATAGAGGATAATACGATTGAATTGTATTACACAGAATAATTACCAAAGAAATACCGGTACCTCATAAACAAACAAGCATAATATTGATAAATCATAACAAACACGTAAAAGTGATATGTTACGTTATTGCCGACAAATCGCCTGATAAATGTATCAGTGGATAATCTCCAAGTATAAGATTAGACAGAAATAAAACTATCGTTCACTTACAAGGTGTATTAGCTTAACATCTGTCTCCAACAAACAACACGTTTGTTATAAATATTTCAATCAGTTTTGAATGTCAGCTTCAAGAACGTTCTATCATGAATGCCAGAACAAAATGTTTATTGTCGCTTGGAGGTTTCTTCAACGTGTAGTAATTAAAAACATGCGGGTGCATCTTCTATGGTATTTTGTACTATTGACGAGAGCCTTCATCGTAAAATCGAGTTATTATTAATCGATTCGTTCATTTTTGTATTATACAAAAGATCTATCTATATACTATGGACAATTTAATATCATTTATATGTGACAATAGAATAATTTAGTTATTATTTACTTTGACAAATATTTAGTGATTAGGCCTATATTAATTAATATAATGTTATTTAAAATTATGTTGTACCAAACTTTTAGAGCTTACGCATCATGATGTATATAAATACATTTTTCCATAACATGATATGATACTATATCATTTGATAAGCTTCTATTATCCCTGTTACATGTAACTACACTGTTAGTGTCCAGTACAAACAAACAGGTATCCCTTGTGGTGTTAATCGCTCAGTGTGAGAAAATAAATGTTACAATGGCAAATCAGCTTGAACAGAGCAATGGTTAATCAACTTCGTTGCAATAACTCAATATAATTTGTCGTTGTACATCGAGTGCTGCTCTTACATACAGACATCAATAACGTATTTACTAGGTAAAATGAAAAGACGTCGTCTGTCTCTGGTAAAGCCTTCTACTCATGATTTAAATTGTCAGTATATAGATGTCCAAAATTTTGCATCCGTTTCCAGAGCAAGCAATCTAATAAGCTTGGGAAACTTTGGAAATTTATTAAATTGGATATGGAATAATCTTACATATGTATATCGTTTTACTTGGAGAAAATGAATAAAGCAGGAAAAGAATAAATATGAAATTGGTCATGGTAATGACTACTCAAAATATAGACGTGCCAAAGCTAAATTCTGAGATATTTTCGTTCTGGTTCAGAATCTCGCTCAGAGCCAGACACAAAATAGCACAATATCTCGTCGCGCAGTACAATTATTTTTGGACTAGGTAAAGACAGAAAGGCGGTCATGAGGTTTGCAATAAATATCATGATTTATTCTTGATAAACAAATGCCAGAATTGAAAATAACTGTACAAGTCAGATAAGATATAAGCTTACTCATCATGTTAAGAGGTTCTTAATATTTATCAGCCCACATATAAAATTGGGGAATGATATAAATGCATTGCTGTAAAACCTGTAGGATATTTATAAAGTTTTAATTATTTCAAATCCTGCATCTGCTCCAAAATAGCTAAGGTGTAGCCTATTATAATCTTAAAATGAATGAAAAACATGTAAAGTGAGCAAGAGCTCTATCTAAGATGATTTAAGTACAGATGTATCAAACTTTTAAATATGAATAATATTTAAAGGTAAAAAAAATATTTTTATGAAATGAGTAATCAAAATTTGATAAGACTGAATTGCGCCCTCGCCTTGGTATAGATGTATTCTCATAAATACATTATATCACATACTAGTGTCGTCTAGAGAATAATATGTAAAAACTGATCAAATAATATTTTCACTACACCTTTCTTATAATATAGTATCACATTTCGCACTTTTTCCTCGTTAAGTGTTACCTTCGTTCCTAAAATTGTATTTTTTATCAGATAATTCACTATGTATAAGCGAATTTCATTGATATATATTTCATACATTAAGAATTGCTTTTAAGATAAGCAGTATCATAACCAATTTTTATGATTGCTCTTTTAAGCAAACAAAGACTTATTTACTTCACATCACAAGACAAATGGACATCCTAATTGTACCTGACATGATGAAAGAATCTGGTGGTTTACACGGTATCAGTAGCTGATAAACTTTCACATTAGCTGGTGTAAATGTAACGGAACTAGAGATTAAAGTAACGACAAGAAACTTTGTTTGATACCCTCTGTCTTATTTAATGCTGTTGCTTCCCATTTTCGGTTTGTACAATAATTATGTTCTGATTAACCACATATAAAACGGAAGTGTAAAAAGATCAGTGCCTGAAACGGGCAATGCCTACCCGAAAGCATATTATTGTGGTATGATTTTCATATCACTCAATGAAATAAATCCTGTATTTAAAATAAATCTTAAATAGCCTCACGTGACGTCTTTTATATAACATAGCATTAAAACTTGCTAAAATTTGCCTAACACTATAGGTGCATCAATGAAAAATGAATTTTATTTACAGTTTATCGTTCTTATTTCATATATGTGGTAAATATAGTAATATATTAGTGTAGTTCCAATACCAGGTATAACTCTTTGGATAAAACAAAAGTATGCTCGCCTAATATGATTTTATTCAACTCGTTCAATAAATGTAGTAATAAACCTATTATTCTCATTCAATATACACTATAAATTTACAAATTGATTTAAGCGTTTTTCAGTTCACAATGTCATTTTTAACATAGCTTAATGCACGTGTTGTTAATTTTTGTGTTCAAATATTTCAACTTTATACATGTGTCTTTAAATATATAAAAGATGTATTACATCAAGCATAAATTTCAGTTTTGGCTTATAGATGGCAGTTCAGCGACTACATTGACGCAGTAGGTACGTACAATCTATGATAACTTGCACAATGCAATCATTTTATACGCGAGAAATTTCAACTTCTTTCTGAAATGATATAACCCAAGTACCTGTCTGTCTGTTGAAACACTAATGCATGTTGTGAACACATGATTAATATCCCCCCATCATTTTAAAACAGACATAAAATAATCATAAACACTTTAACATCACTTGTGTTTTTGTCCCATTTTATTTCTAAAGCAGATTTTCCCATCACCTACGAACAGCAGAAAGAGTTGTTAAGATTTAACGAAACGTTACATGAAACTATCAATTTCTATATCTGTAATGCGAATATCTGTTAAACCAATACAAATTCTAGAACAACGATAACTCTTGTTGCGTTCAAGAATAAACTTGTCAGAAATAATAAATAAAAGATATTGGTACTTTTTATAAAAGAGGTCAAAAGTTTTTCCTTCGTGTTGCGCACAACAATGTAAAATCAGGGATCGAATTACAGTTTTTTGCGAACGTATTGATCAATACATTTAATGGAAGTAAAAGAAGAAAATCGCGAATATTTAAACCTCGTTAATTAGTCTCAGTAGACCTTAATGTCGAGGAACTTATTATTTTCGTGAAAAAAGAAGAGTGTAAATTTATATCATTAATGTGATGAAGCAAGTAGTATTTCATTTTGATTACCATTGTCATGGTACAACAGAATAATAAGCATTTATGTGAAATTTATTCAAAAAAGTTTATGAAACGCAGTTTCTCAACATTTGAAAGACTTGACTAAAATATTCTCTGATCCATAAATGCAGATTAAAAACTTTTTACAAATTTGTATACGCCCGAAGACCTTCGGAACGTATTATGGTATGTCGCTGTTTGTCCGTCTGTCCATATGGTCCTATTGGCGTCGCATATCTTTTTCAATATTTAAGTGATTGTGTTTCTATCGTGCATGTATGTATTTTATATCAAAACAAAGGGCAAGTTCAAATTTCACTGCAATCCACTGAGTAAAATATCAAAAATACTAAAATTTCATTTCCTTATAAAAAGAATATAATGATCATCATAATGTTATATAAGTTTATGATACTTCATAACATGCACCGTGAGGTCAACCAATGGTAGTTTGCATATCTGTGTAGACGATTATACAAGATGACTGGAAATAACTTGTTATGAACAATCAATTTTAAAACAGTTTGTTTCCTCTCTGTCAATGATTTCTTGTTATCCAGCTGTGGCAATGTAAAAACCTCTTTGATTTTTACAAACACTTGCCAAATAAGATTATTAACAAATAAATGCCACTGATGATTTTTAATATCGACTCAAATGCAAACATAACAACGTGTATTCGTTTAAACTAATTCATGTTGGACAGTCAAATAATTTCAAAGACTTTTGCAGGAAAGTTATGAAATAACTTTCATGTTTTTAATAAAACATTTTCTTTCCATTTTGATATTCTTGACGTTTTCCAGGTACAGTCTTTGTTAACAATCTGTTAACCGATAGAGGCATATAAGTTTTTTCAATGTATACAGGTCCTTTGCTGTAATATAAACAATTAATAAAGAATTCTTTCATCACTAAAGCACCAAGATATATTCTGGGCGAAGGCGTGCCTATTGCAGGATACATATCATGAAAATTCACAGTATTTTCATCTCAGATTAAAATGATTTTATAAAAATAAATGAATTAAAACAATCTTCTTTGAAATAGAATGAATGAATATGTGTGCGATTATTTTAAAGAAAAAGATTGTGTGTATCATTTCTACTTTGCTATGTTTGCAAAATTTACTGTTTAATTCTATTATTTTTTGTCTTCCCCATATTGGCAGAAATCTGTCTTGGGTAAATTTGATATTGTTGGAAAGGGTCTTTATATGTTTGCTATAGATTAATCCTGGCTTCAGGCAAACTGATTTTTCTTTCCTTTTGTCACATTGACCGATTTGGGCTGAAAAGGAGGTCTGTCAGTCTAGAAAGTCTACAAAATTTAAAATATTTTCGACATCAGGCTTGTGTTTTGAGTAATTCAGTAATCAAATTAAAACATTATTAAAGACATATATGCTATATGTTTTTCAATAGCACACTTCAAGACATATTCAATGTAATAAATGTTTTGAAATGTGTTTTGTCTACCATCGAAACTTTGTTGTATAGAATCGAATGTTTAATACGTGTTTATTTGAAGTGTATAAGTTAAAATGCGTTTTATGCTGAGGTTGATGTAAACATGTCGTAATAACACATACACTGTCATCAATCATCAATGTCTTTTTATTAGATTGTACTAAGATGATAGTGATGATAACAAAGGCACTTAATTGAACTAAATTTAATATCGTCCTATTCAACAAGAAATTCTCATCTAAAATGCGTATATACTCAGTGTGAATCAAATGTTTAAACATTAATAAATAGATACCAAAGTTTAGAATAACTGTTCCATTTAGATCAATGCTCCGATGTGATATTTTCGTACTCATGTTTAGCCCACACATATTAGTGGGATAAGATAAGATACAAAGGTATTTCCAAATTGATTTATATGAATTGTCCTAGGAGATTAGATTACGCATTCCTAATAATGTCAAGCGGATACTTTTTAGTTTATATTGTTTTCAACTCAGGCGATTCTTTAATGTAATTCTGAATGACTCCGACTTCAAAACGAAGGCAAAAATACTAAAAACATTTTTATTTGAAAACCATTCGTAATAATGTGAAATCAAATTTGTATTAAATAAACTTTTCTTATTATTTTACTTTCAATTTTCATTCACTAGTTTGAAAACTTTAAAGCATAATCTTGTTCTGCTTAGATCATAAGTCCATTTAGATTTATTTAACATGACAGTGTTATTTTATGTGATGTATTCCATAAGCATTACGCTCTCTTATTTATAACAAGTCGTAAGCCAACATGACCTGTATGCTTCTAGATTGCACCTAGGGAGCTTATATCCGTACCTACAACTCACCCATCATGTACTGAATTGGATTTAGGGCGAGGCCAGTCCTTTCAGTTCAGCTGATAAATCCCCGTAATATTCGTGCTGACAGGGATAGCACCAGGCTCTCGCAAGTCTGTCAGTAAAGCCTTGGCAAACAAAACCTGGACCCACCAGTAAAGACAACATGTCTGCAATTTTGTTTTGTCCACCCAGCATGCTCCATCGCACATTCTATACGGGATTGGCAGTGACGACGAATCAACGATAATTTTACGCACCCTCTGAGTACAAACATTTGCCACACGAACGTTTGGGTCAATAACGACTTAATAACGACCCCTTCCCGTTTTTTTTGTTTTTTGCTCATGACTTGCTCATCGATGGCTCTGTGTTGCTGAATATTGTTGTGATGTCGCTCTTCCTTGTTGATTTCTTTCATTCTCACCTTCTATATAAATATTTTTGCGTCAATTCCGAAATCAGTTTTGATATTCTAATGAATAATAATTGCAGATCATTTTCATAGTTATGATCTAAATGCTCAATATCTATAAAAATGAATCTAATGATAGTATAAAAGTCTTAAATTATTAGTAGTTTACTCTCCTGCTGCGAACATGATTGTGTTTAGGTTAAATGAATCATTACGATACATTACCTTTCATCTTCTATGAATGTTATCTTTATACTTTAGATCACTAGTAGTTGAAGCCAGATAGTTTCTCAGTTAAATGTTAAAGAATGAACGCGTCATGGATATTAACAGGTTAAGTTTCATTTTATAAATGAGGTATATGAATTCACTAATTTTAAGACTAATCACCCACCTAAGCAACTGCATATTTTTGTGAAAATGAATATGTAAAGTATGTTCACAAAAAAAGCTAACTCTATATATACAATTATTTTGCAAAAATAGAGAGAATAAGAATTTCTTAAGAAAGCACAAAACGGCAAAAATTAAAATGTTGCAGACTCGGTTTAATTGAGCTTGTTCATGGACGGTGCTGCCAAGTGCAAACTACCGTCCACGCCCCCTAGCACCGGCTTAAGCAGAATTCAACATTTTAACATGAAATGGTAAAATTTGGAATTCAGAAACAACCGCAAAGTGTTCATACGGCTGTTATCATAGAACCTTAAATGCGACACGTCCGTGCCATTCCATGAAAACAGAGCCCGCAACATTTTTTAATTTCTTCGTGTTGGCCTTTCTTTAGGGATACTTATTTTCTCTATTTTAAATGCCAATCTTTTAATCTTCATATTCATTTTGTTATAATCATTATTATTATTGCTTTTCTTGACGACGTGGGTGGTTTTTTTTGTGTTCCTGATGTTTATTCATGCTGTTTATTTTGAAGTTAATACTTTATTTTGAAATGTGCATACATGGACGTTGGAGACGGAATCTGTCGTGTATATTCGAATTTTGAAAGGCACATATCAGTTTATATATGAATACATGTGAACAAAGGTTTGGCAAATAAAAATGTTTTTTTTTTGTTGGAAGTTTTGTATCAAATGTGTAGGACAATGAACCTTTTTGCAAGCTTTACTTGGCGGTCATTGATAAATAGTAAAATATCTTCAAATGGTGGTGGACATAATTTATTTAGCTTATACCAAAAATAATGCTTCTTGTTAAAACAGACAGAAGCTATCAAACACTTTTATCTGCCGTTCCTATTACATTAACACATTAAGCTTGAAACTATATCCGCTACTGACTAAAGTCAATGAACGGAATCCTACACTTTAAGTTTATAGTTCCGACAGAGTTTCACTGGATTAACTGATTACATTTTGAAAAAAACAGGCTTAGACGAACAAATTCAATCAAACCAAATCTGTAATTTTCATATCATATTTTAGTTTTTAATACTTCCGAGAAATCACCCCTTTTCAAGATATTGATAAGTTTGTATGTATGTTTTTACCGATTAGGTTTGAAAACCCACGACGGAGATAGAAACGGAACGTCTTGAAAACCTTAATAGAAGTAGTATCATTGCAAATACAATGCTTCATAATTACAATAAACTTTGAAATTTATTTTATTATTTATTCCGTCATGGTAAATATTGTGAAACTAAGAAGTCATTTTGGCGTAATCATTAAGCAGCAAATGCACAAGAAAGGTTGCCAAATTCTGCTGAAAATTCCCATAGAAGCAATGCCAAACAATATTGGTGCAGAGCCAGGTTTGAGATCGTTGTAGTAAAATTTCCGCTTCTTTTATGTTGCCTAGACATTTAACGGGATATTTTTTTTTTTTTGAATGAAAGAAACTCTTCCTGTGTTTTTTTTTTCTGAATGAAAAATATTTAAGAATTTTTAATGGTAAGCTTTGAACAAAGCTAGATTGCACACAACAACATTATGAGACATGTAGCAGGCCCTATTATAAACCACTTGAGCGACATTCTACAGTTTGGATAGTTGTTCATATTGGCATTCATATTGGACTTCCTTGCAGAATAAGACACAGTTTTTTCACATCACTTGAATACTATACTTGAAGTTCTGTGTGTCATAATAATAGTTTAATGATTATTATGTTCAGAATTCACTTTAGCTTGAATCTTAGGTATGTAATACTTTAAAGCTTTAGTCATATGGCGGATGCTATTAATACAACGAGTTTGCTTGTGTGTTTCATTGGTATAATTACAACGTTTGAAAGTACGGGCATCATCCTATGGTGACTGATTTGTGCCGTTCGTGTTTTCGCCCCGCAACCCCGCCAAGCGCAAATGAAAATTAACAAGTCAATATGGCGGGGCGCGGAACGAAAACTCGCTAATTAGCGAGGGCGCGAGGCGAAGTTTAATACATACAACTTCGTCCCGCGGCGGCGCGGATCGAAATTTAAGAAATAAAACGACGGGGTCGTGGGACGAACACACGCTAATTAGCAAAGGTGCGGGGCGAAGTTTAATATATAAAACTTCGCCGCGCGCCCCCGCTTATAAGCGTGTTTTCGTCCCACAACCCCGCCAAGCGAAAGTCGATAATTAACAAGTTATATGGCGGGGGCCCGGAGCGAAAGCACGCTTATTGGCGAGGCGCTAATTAGCGTGTTTTCTCTCCGCGTCCCCGCTGCTTTTTTACTTTTATCTCGTCCCGCACACCCGCGGGGCGAAGTTTTTCATTTATTTAGCGTGTTTTCGTCCCGCGACCCCGACGTTTTAACTTGTTAATTCTCGAAGTTTCGCTTGGAAGGGTCGCGGGACGAAACACAAATTGCACAAATCAGCCATCATATAATCCTTCAATCACTTTACCTTCTTTCCAAAAAATGTTTCGGAAGGACGTTATACATTGTTACCTTGTACAATAGTGTAATAAAACTGTCTATAAGTACAGATAAAATCATAAAATCATTATCGTTACCCGCCAATATCACGAACTTGAATAAAATGTCTTACTTATCTGGATGATTGATGTTCATTGTGTCAACAACGTATTTTAAGAAGCGACTGAACATTTTTTAACCTAATGCCTTATTCATTATTTTACCATTATAAAATCGGAATTTTGGTTATTTTATCAGCTTATCGTTGCTTTTGTTAAAAAGTAGTCCTTCAAAAATGATCAGAAATATCCGGCCTCGTGTCTTGATGTAATGATTATCTGAAAATTAGAAGAATGTATTTTTTTTCGTTTTCGTCAAAGAGATCTTTGTTCGATATTTTACATGTTTATGTCAGTTCTTGATATGAATATATCTGATGCTTACATTAAAATAGTAATAGTATTACGCATGTTGTTATTATTCCATCAAGATGAAGGAGAAAAAAATGCACGTTCCGATAACAATATCTGATTATATTTGCCTCAAAATCAACGATCATGCGCACAGAAGGGTTTACGTTTTCTTTTTTCAACATCTCATTTCATGTGAATTTTTTCACACCTCTTTATTTCGTCTAAATATCATTTTGTGAGAAGATTTAATTGAGATATAAAATTCTTTTCTATAAGAAAATACTTTCCTTTACACGCTCCCAAGTTATCATACGAAAGACATAACATTCTTTGGGCATGAATTTGAATTAAACGTTTAATAACCTGATTCTATTATCTAATCGATAAAATACTTATTTGGTGTTTATGTTTTCAACACTTTGATATCAACAAAAATTTAGTTTCAAGCATTGAATTGTTTTAGTTCCAATAGTTTCTCTAGGAATGTACTGTCCGATTTGTAGCACTTCTCCATTTTTTACTGTCGTCAAGAAATTTTATAATGCTGTGAGTTATCCACAAAAAGTTTATTGACGGAGGAGATATCATTTGTTTAATCGCTTTGTTTCAGAATAAATAGAACATTTGCCAACAAAATCTTTAGAAAATAACGCTACTACTAATCTGTTAGAGTATTTTAAAATTACTTTCAAATTTACTTTCCACCAGCCAAGAAATGATAAGGGTACAACCGTAACAACGCACGTTTTATTATCTGAAGCTAGCAGAGACCGTTGCTGAAATACTTTATAATGAAGTATATTTAGAAATATAGATTTATAAAATGATATGAACATAGAAGTATATGATTTGAAACATAATAAGAAAAGAAGAACAAAAGCGGATGAATTGTTCATGGAATGCAGTTTAATCATTAATAAAAATATCTGAAACAACAGTATATAATAATATGACGAGATTTATTATCTGTAGATGAAATATGTAAGATGAATTCTGCAGCTACATTAAGTAGATCTAAGATCATGGTCCCAATGAAATAAAAAACACACTTTTATATAAAGTGCATATGTTTTAATATGGATGTCGGTCTAATAGCTTAAAATGATCTGTAATTCAAATAAAAGTAAATAAGAGAATAAGAGTAAATAGGGACGGACTCAAATATCTCTTTCGTTGCTTGAAGTCAAGAAAACAAGCTCATGAAGAAAGATACTATCATGAGGATCGCTCAACAGGCATGCATGAATTCAGAAGTTTACAAGAGGTTATTGTATGCCGATTGTTTACTTTTGTTGTTTATATTAAAACAAAGAGTATGTATTGAAGCTAAGTGGCAGGTGGATCAAATCAAATGATTAGCTTTGAAAACGTCATTTTTTCGACCTGACTGAATGAATCATACTTGTAGCAGAAGTTAGCCTTTTGTTTATGTTGGGATGGGAGTATGAAATCATTGTTTACATTATACGCTCGTATTATCCATAAAAATACCAATTACTTAGGGAATAGAATTATAGTATATAAACTTCCTGACATTGTAATGTTTGTCTTTCAACAACTATTATACAATACAAGTGAAAATCTATAGAATTGAGGTATCCTTAAAAAAACAATAAAAATGAAGACAACAAATAGCCGAAAATCAACCAATCACACCAACCCCCCCCCCCCCCCCCCTAAAAAAAATAAATACAAAAATTCGGCTACTAGAAGCTTCATTCTTGCTTTGATTTCATTTCTGCTGCTCTGTAAAGGACATAATAATGGTGTTTTAATCACGATAATATTGATTTGGTTTCCTGTTTAATTACATATTTTTTTAGATATATTTATATCTTATATTTTACAAAATTGCTACCCGCTGATATCTTTGTTGCCTTAAATCGTGACAAAAACGTTGTGTAGCAAAGATAATGTTACGGCAATGCCATTTCTGGCATATCTAAATGCACATATTATTGATTTTTGTTTTCGAATATTAAAACTTTATATGTCTAAAATATGTACTGCATCGGACACAAATTTCATTTTTGGATAATACAGAGCAGTTCGGGAACTACATTAATGCAGTAGATACGTACAATCTATCAAAACTTGCTCATTGCAATCATTTACAACTTGAGTAATTTTTGCTTTTTTCCCAAGTACCTGTCTGTCTGTAGAACACTAATGCATGTTGAGAACATGATTTATATTCCCCTATCATTTTGAAACAGATATAAAATTATCATAAACACTTTAACACCACCGGTGTTTTTGTCCCATTTTATTTCTAAAATAAGATTTGTAAGCTGATTTTCCCATCATCTACGAACAGAAGAAAAAGTTGGTTAGATTTAACGAAACGTTACATGAAACTATCAATTTCTATATCTGAAATGTGAATATCTGTTAAACCAATACAAATTCTGTAACAACGATTTTAGCTCTTGTTGCGTTAAAGTATAAACTTGCCAGAAATAATAAGATATTGTTACTTTTTATAAAAAAAAAGGTCAGAAGTTTTTTCTTCGTTTTGCGCACAACATTGTAAAATAAGAAATTTTCCCAAGGGATCGAATTAAAGTTTTTTTGTGAAAATAAAGAAAAATACAAATGTTACAGAAGTAAAAGTATAAAATAAGAGAAAATTTACCTCGTCAATTAGACTAGGTAGGCCTTATTATCGAGGAACTTGTTACTTACGTGAAGAAAGAAGAGTGTTTATTGATATCATTAATGTGATGAAACAAGTAGTGTTATATTTTGATAACGATTCAATATAAAATAATATCATAGTACAACAAAATAATAAGCGTTTATGTGAAAATCTAAAAAAGATTATGTAACGTAATTTCTCAACATTTGAAAAACTTGACTTAAATATTTGCTTAAATCGGGGCCCCCTGTCGTCACTTTACATTGTCATGTAGAAAAAACTTTTACCTCTGTAACTGCAAAGCCTCGAATTTATATTTTACAACTTTTATGAAAGCATTTGTCGAATGAAGTTAACTCGAAAGAAATAATGTTACTTCGTCTTTGCCTAAAAAATAATTTAAAAGTGAACTCCCATATCTTGATGAGGTCATTAAATTATTCTTTTCTAGAATTTCAAAGCAAATCGCAGCAAGGTAATGAATGTTTGTTAATTCATAAATCAAATAATTAGTAATGATTAATAATTGATATATTAACATCGAAAGGATAATAACGCTCCTACAGTCCATAAATTTGCAAACTATTTTGTAGAGATGATCCGATCATAGGAGTGTTGATTTTTAATAATGTTTACTGATATCCTCTTAAATAAAGACAAATTGTTTTGAACAGGATTATTTGTTGCATATTTTCTATATCATTTGTGCAGTGTCGGACCTTATATCTCACGGAACGTATATGTCACACGTGTGGGACATATTTGGCCGGATAAGTCTCAGCTGTCTTTATGTGGCATATACGTTTCCTGCAATTTGGTAGTGAATGCCTGACCGTATATGTCACACATTTTACACAGTAAACTAATATTACATCGTATGTATGTGTTTTCGATTAGGTTTATTTCGTTAAATTAACGATTAACTAAACTATTGCACTGTATTTTCACTATATCCTCTAGGCTTTAAGCTGAAGCTAGTTCAGTTCTTATTCCACTTCAGACTTTACATAGAGGACAATACCATTGAATTCATTACACAGAAAAATTTCCAACAGAAATAACTCATAAACAAACATGCCAAATATAAATAAATCATAACAACTACATTAAAGTGATCTGTTAGGTTATTGCCGACAAATCGCATGATAAATGTATCAGTGGATAATCTCCAAGTATAAGATTAGACAGGCATATAACTATCGTTCACTTACAAAGTGTATTAGCTTAACATCTGTCTCAAACGAACAACACCTTTGCTATAAATATTTCAATCAGGTTTGAATGTCAGCTTCAAGAATGTTCTATCATGAATGCCAAAAACAACACTGTTTATTGTTGCTTGAAGGTGTTTGCAATGTGAAGTAATTAAAAACATACGCGTGCATCTTCTGAAAATTTGCACTAATGACGAGAGCCATAGCTTGTTGTTTGTTTCGATTTTGTTAATGTTTGTATTATATTAAAGAACTTTATATATATTACGGACACTTTAATATCATTTAATATGTGCATAACAACAATCATTTACTTTGGCAAATATCTAGGGCACATTCCTACTTAAATTACGTTTTTCCATGTTTTAGACAGTATTTTAAATACTCGGAATTACAAATGAATGTATCTCACTATTTGTCTTCATAAAGAATTTATGTATAATATGGAAGAATAGTACGTTGAAAAATGTAAGAATTTTGTGCTAACCTGTCGTCCATGTAATATGAAATCATATAATAAAGTTTATACGTGTCACGAGGCAGTGGTCATTGAAGAGATAACATACATGACTCCAGAATTAAAAACATTTTTGTCGGCATCGATAACTACAACCAAAATATTTTTAATGACAAGCCTGCTGTGCTTACGGCTGGGCCACTAAAACAAAATTTTAAAACTGAAGTACAATTAATCTCCTTTCACCACACTTGTGCCATCGTTCGATGTCCTGCGTTGTGTCAAGGCTGTGTTCTTTGAATGTCACCTTGCCTTGTTGATCTTTGCTCTCATGTTTTATATTAAATTTGACGGACTCTCCCTTCATTTGTTTTTGCCGTTGTTGCAAATTATTGTTTTATGGTGTATATAAATACATTCACTTCATAACATGATAGTATATAATTTGATAATCTTTCATAATCCGTTACATTTATCTACAATGTTAGTGTCCAATATATAATTTATGAACTAACAGACAAATATCACATTGCAGGTCTCCCTTGTGGTATAAATCAGTCAATGTGAGAAAATAAAGATTACAATTGCAAATCAGCTTGGACAGAACAATGGTTAATTAACATCGTTGCAATAACTCATGAGAATTGCCATTGAAAATCGAGTGCTTTTAAAATATACACATTAATAAATTCAACGTATTAGCTAGGTAAAATGAGAAGTAAATAATTTCATAATTTTGCATCCAGAGCAATCTATTTATTAAGCTTTGGAAAATTATTGCTAATTTATTAAATTGAATATGCAATAATCTTATATTAGTGTAATGTTTTACTCGGACATATGTAATAAAGCAGGCAAAAGTATAAATATGAATTTGGTCGTGGTAAAGACAGAAAGACGCTCATAAGGTTTGAAATAAATACCATGATTTATCATTGATAAACAGTTGGCATAATTGAAAATAACTGTACAACTTAGATAAGATATTAGCTTACTCATCATGTTAAGAGGTTCTCAATATTTATCAGCCCACACATTAAATTGGGGGTATAAATGCATTGCAAACATGTTCCAGTATTTATAAAGTTTCTAATATTGCAATGCCTGTATCCTAGGTGTCGCCTATTATAATGATAAAAGGAATGAAAAACATGTAAAGTGAGTCATAACTCTGTCTAAGATGATTTTAGAACAGATATATCAAACTTTTGAATATAACTAATATTTAAAGATAAGAGAAAAAAATATTTTTATGAAATGAGTAATCAAAATTTGATAATACTGAATTGCGGCATTGCCTTGGTAAATACCTTATATCACATACTAGTGCCGTCGTAAAACCTTATCAATTAATATTTACACTACACAATTCTTATAATATTGTATCACATTTCGCACTTTTTCTTCTCGTTTAGTGTTACCTTCGTTCCTAAAATCGTATTTTTTCATAAGATTATTCACTATGAATCAGCAAATTTCATTTATTTATATATTTCATACATATTTCATACATTAGGAAATGCTTTTAAGATAAGCAGTATCATAACCTTTTTATGATTGCTGTTATTACTGATAAACAAACAAAGACTGATTTAATTCACATCACAAGACAAATGGACATCCTAATTGTACCTGACATGATGAAAGAATCTGGTGGTTCACACGGTATCAGTAGCTGATAAACTTTCACATTAGCTGGTGTTAATATAACGGAACTATAGATTAAAGTAACGGCAAGAAAATTTGTTTGATATCCCTCTGTCTTGTTTAATGTACATTGGTCATCTGAGGATGACTAAATAATATTAATACCGGTACAAGACGGAAGTGAAAGGAGTTCATTGCTCTAAACGGACAATGCCTACCCGGAAGTACACAAATTATTGTCCAGATATACCCTTATTACGCATTGTGTCTTAGCCAGATCATGTTGTCGATATCAAGCACTATACTCGATATTGACATCCATGTAATGAGCATCGTGATAAATGATAAAACTTGTTGACTTATCTGATGATTTAAGCGTATAAATATAGTTATAAAAACACGAAATGATATTATCACTTTTATACACAAATCAAATGAAAAAGTATCAACATATAATTTCCAAGGATTGAATTGAAGATATTGTAAAGTAACAAATATGTAATTTTAACATCTGTCGCCCACAAGCACCATTTTTGCTATAAACATTTCAAACAGTTTTGAATGTCAGTTCCGGGAATGCTTTCCCATCAATGCGAACACTGTTTATTGTTGCTTGCAGGTTTCTGCAACATGTGACAATATCGCAATGTCATAATGATAGTTTAATCTTTACAATGTTCAGAATATACTTTAGTCAGAATCTAAGCTTCAATCATGCAGCGGATGGTATTAATACAATGGTTTTGCTTGTTTGTTTCATTGTTACAACGTCTGAAATTAAGTTAATCATCATTTATGATTTTAAGATTATTAAGAGTTAGAACATGAATAAATATGATAAGGTACACCACCAGATAGTAACAAGGTTTTGTTTAAACATAATGCTATAATGTACTATATTCCATTGTATGTAATTGTATTGATATACTCGTATATATGTTGTTTTGGGCTAGAGGCCTTGAATCAATAAACTCTTTGTCATTGTCATTGTCATTGGCATTGTCATTCATTTACTTTACCTTCTTTCTAAGAATAGATATTCGGAAGGACGTTATACATTGTCTATCTTGTAAAATAGTGTAATAAATCTGTCTACTTTGTCAATAACACGACCTTGATTATAATGTCCATTTTAAATGGATGATATTTATATATACAACGACGATTATTGATTTTAAGAAGCAACTGATTATACCTTATTCATTATTTAACCATTGTGAAAATTTGAAATTTTGCATTTTCCTTTTCAGGTCATTGTTGCCTTTGGTAAAAAAACAGTCCTTCAAAAATGAATCAGAAATATTCGGCATCGTACTCTGATATGATGGCTAGCTGAATATGGAAAGAATGTTGCTTTTTTTTTTTTTTTTTTGCTTGTTTTTAGTTTTTGTCTAAGAGACCTTTGTTCACAGGTAATATATTTTACATGTTTATGTCAGTTCTTGATATGAATATATCTGATGCTTACATTAAAATAGTAATAGTATTACGCATGCTGTTGTTTCCATCAAGATGAAGGAGAAAAAATACACGTTCCGATAACAATATCTGATTATATTTGCCTCAAAATCAAAGATCATGCGCACGGGAGGGTTTACGTTTTTTTTCTCAAAATCTTTCACTTCATATGAATTTTTTCACACCTTTTTATGTCGTCTTAATATCATTTTCTGAGAAGATTTGATTAAGATGTAATACTTTCCTTTGAAAACAAAAAATCCGTTTACATTTTTGCAAGTTATCATTCGAAACACGTACCGATCTTTGGGCACGAATTTGAATTAAACGTTCAATAACCTGACTCTATAAGAGGGGAGCGGTGGCCTAGTGGTTAAGGTGTCTGCCTCTCAACCCAGAGATAATGGGTTCAAGCCCTCGGGTCACGACCATGTTTCTTCATACGACACCAGTACTGGTTGGTTTCAGGAAGCGGACTCGAAAGTGATTAATATAAGTTGCAAGAACTTGTTTCGCATTCGAGCGAAAATAAATATGTTTAAACTAAACTAAACTAAACTAAAACTCTATAATTTAATCAATGAAATACTTATTTGATGTTTATGTTTTCAACACTTTAATATCAACCAAAATTTCTTTTCAAACATTGAATTGTATTAGTTTCATTAGTTTCTCTAGGAATGCACTGTCCGATTTGTAGCACTTCTCCATTTTTTACTTTCGTCAAGAAATTTCAAAATACTGTAAGCTATCCACCACAAAATAATGACGGAGGAGATATCATTTGTTTAATCGCTTTGTTTCGGAATAAATAGAACATTCGTCAACCAAATCTATAGAAAACGTTTTCATCTGTTAGAGTATTTTAAAATTACTTTCAAATTTTCCTCTTCCACCAGCCAATAAATGACATGGGTACAACGCACGTGTTACTATTTGAAGCTAGCTGGAACTGTTGCTGAAATACTATAATGAAGGACATAGAGAAATGAATAACAATATATCATTATATCATTTCGGTATTGTTCTATGACATGAATTATTCTCTGTAGATAGATTCCGCAGCTACATTGCGTGGATCTAAGATCATGGTCCTAATTAAATAAAAACTTTTATATAAAATACATATGTTTTAATATGGATATCGATTTAATAGCTTAAAATAATTTGCAATTCAAATAAAGGTAAATAAGAGAATAAGAGTAAATAGGGACGGACTCAAATAACTTTTTCGTTGCCTGAAAATGAATTAACAATCAAGAAAACAAGCTCATGAAGAAAGATACTATCACGAGTATCGTTCAACAGACACGCCTGAATTCAGAAGTTTATGAAAGGTTATAATATGCTGATTGTTTACTTTTGTTGCTTATATTAAAACAAAGAGTATGTATTGAAGGTAAGTGGCAGGTGGATTTAATCAAATGATTAGCTTTGAAAACGTCATTTCTTTCGACCTGGATGAATGAGTCACACTTGTAGCAGAAGATAGCATTTTCTTAACATATTGGTATGAAATCATTGTTTATATCATATTATCCACTAAAGATTACCAATTACTTAGAAAAAAGATGTTAAGAATATATATTGTCCGACATTTAAAATCAATTTTTTTAAGTTGTATTGTTAATCTTTCAAGGACGATTATACAATACAAAAAAAATCTATGGAATGGGAAATATACCTAGAAAACAATGAAAACAAGGACAACAAACAAAATATCTTTAAATCGTAGACCTGTTTTAGCCATAAAATGCAACATATTTGATGCCCCTTAGCACCAATTTAGGAGTTTTTTAGTTCTCAAAACTAAAATTGTTGGTATTAACGATCCTGTAGGAATAGAAAATATAATAACTACATTGAGATGAAGTGGATTTTTTTTTCAGTTGCCGCACACCAGATATAAAAAAATACGGAAAACACAGAAGTCGAATACTAGAAGATTGAAGGTTGCATTGTATACACTTCTGCTGCTCTGTAAATGACATAGTTATGGACTTTTATCAAAATTGTTTTATTTTTTTTCCTGATTATTAACACATTTTTCTTATATATATTTATATCTTATATATAAGCGAATAGCGGCCCGCTGATACCTTTGTTGCCTTAAATCGTGAAAAACACAATGTGTAGCATAGTTAATTAGTGCGGTAATGTCATTTCTGGCATATCCAAATGCACGTTAAATGTTAATTTTTGTTTTCGAATATGTATACTTTATATGTCTAAAATATGTACTGCATTTGACACGAATTTCATTTTTGGCTTATATATAGAGCAGTTCAGGAACTACATAAATGCAGTAAGTACATACAATCTATCAAAACTTGCACATCATTCACAACTTGAGTAATGTTTGCTTCTTTCCAAAGTACCTGTCTGTCTGTAGAACACTATTGCATGTTGAGAACATAATTGACATTCCCCCTATCATTTTGAAACAGATATGAAATTATCATAAATACTTTAACATCACCCGTGTTTTTTGTCCTTTTTTTTTCTAAAATAAGATTTGTAAGCTGATTTTCTCATCATCTAAGAACAGCAGAAAGAGTTGGTTAGATTTAACGAAACGTTACATGAAACTATCAATTTCTATATCTGTAATGTGAATATCTGTTGAATCAATACAAATTCTAAAACAACGATAGCTCTTGTTGCGTTAAAGAATACACTTGCCAGAAATAATAAAAGATATTGTTACTTTTTTATAAAAGAGGTCAGAAGTTTTTCTCCGTTTTGCTCACAACAAGGTTAAATAAGACATTTTCCCAAGGGATCGAATTAAAGTGTTTTTGCGAAAATAAAGAACAATACAAATGGAACAGAACTAAAAGAAGAAAAGAAGCGAAAATTTACCTCGTCAATTTGTCTAGGTAGACATTATTGTCGAGGAACTTGTTATTTACGTGAAGACAGAAGAGTGTTTATTGATATCAATAATGTGATGAAACAAGAAGTGTTACATTTTGATAACCATTCAATATAAAATAATATCATGGTACAACAAAATTATGAGCGTTTATGTGAAATTAATTTTGATAAAATTATGTAACCTAATTTCTCAACATTTGGAAGACTTGACTTAAATATTCGCTGTTCCACAAATCAAGATTTAAAACAGTTAACTAATTTGTATACGCACGGAGCCTTCGGAACGTATTATGGTATGGCTCTGTCCGGCCATCTGTCCGTATGGTCCTATTGGCTTCCACAGCATAACCTTTCCAGGATTTAAGTGATTGTGTTTATATTTAAGTATTTCATATCAAAACACAGGGCAAGTTCAAATTTCACTGCAATCCACTGAGTAATAAAAGAGTAATATTAAAAATACTCAATTTTCATTGCATTGAAAAGAATAAAACGATCATTATAATGTAATATAATTCAATGTGAACATTACTTCATAACATGCACCATATGGTCAACCAATGGTAGTTTGAATATCTGTGTAGAAGATTAAGCAAGATTGACTGGAAATAACTTATGAACAATCAATTTTAAAATAGTTTGTTTCCTCTCTGAAAACGATTTTGTTATCCAGCTGTGGCAATGTAAATACCTCTTTGATTTTTACAACCACTTGGCAAATCAGATTATTTTCAAATAAATGCCACTGGTGAATTTTTTTATATATCGGCTCAAAAGCAAAACCCATAACGCTTATACGTTTAAAACTAATTCATGTTGAACAGTTGAATAATTTATAAGACTTCTGCATGAAACTGATCAAATTACTTCAGTGATTTAATAAAACATATTGTTTTCATTTTGTTGTTCTTGAGGTTTTCACGTAGCAGCCTTTGTTACAACCACGGTAGAGGCATACAAGTTTTTTAATGTAAACAGATCCTTTGCTGTAATATAAACAATTAATAAAGAATGCTTTCATCACTAAAACGCCAAGATAGATTCTGAATGAAGACTTTCCTATTGCAAGAAACATATGATGAAAATTCACAGTATTTCGATCTCAGATTGAAATGATTTTATGAAAATTAATACTTAAAAACCATCTTCTTTGAAATAGAATAAATGAATATCTGTGCTTTTATTTAAAGAAAACTTTAAAGATTGTGTTCAGCATTTCTATTATGCTATGTTTGCAAAATTTACTGTTTAATTATGATAACTTTTATCTATCATATTGGCAGAAATCTTTCTTTGGTTAACATGATATTGTTGTTGGTACAAAACCTAACGTGAATCACTTTTAATTTTGCTGTAGATTAATCTTGGCTTCATTCTAACTGATTATTCTTTCTATTGACCGATTATGGCTGAAAGGGATATCTGTTAGTCAAGAAAAAGTCTATAAACTTTCAAACATTTGCGACTTCAGGTTTGTGTTTTAAGTAATTCAGTAATCAAATTAAAAAAGTATTAAAGACATATATATGTCATACGTTTTTCAATAGCATATTTCAAGATATATTCAATTTAATAAATGTTTTGAAATGTGTTTTGTCCATCATCGAAACTTTGTTGTATAGAAACGAGTGTTGGATACGTTTAAATCATAATTATTTATTGAAGTGTTTAAGTTAATTTGCATTTTATGCTGAGGGTGTTGAAATCATGTCGAAATAATACATACACTGTCATCAATTACCGATGTCTTTTAATCAAATGTACTAAAATGAAATCAAAGATGTTTGTGATGATGAATAAGGCAGTTTATTGAACTGAATTTAACATAGCCAATTGTAAGAACAAGAAAAACGCATCTGATATATGAATACTCAGCGTGAAACAAATATTTTAACATTGATATATAGATGCCAAAGTTAGAAATAACTGTTCCGTTTAGATCAATGTTCCATTGTGATATTTTCTTACTCATTTTCAGCCCACGCATATTAGTTTGATAAGATACAAAGGTATTTCCAAACTGATTTATATGAATTGTCTTAGAAGATTAGATTACGCATTTCTTACAATATCAAGCGGATACTTTTCAGTTTATATTGTTTTCAACTCATGCGATTCTTTAATGTACTTCTGAATGGCTCCTACTTCAAAACAAAGAAAAAATACAAAAACACTTTTATTTGAAAACCATTCGTAATAACGTGAATTCATTTTTGTATTAAATAAACTTTTCTTATTATTTAACTTTCAATTTCCATTCACTAGTTTGAAAACTATGAAGCATAAGTTTTGTTCTGCTTATATCATAATTCCATTTAGATTTTTCTAACATGACATTATAATTTTTATGTGATGTACTTCATTAGCAGTACGCTCTCTTATTTATAACCAGTCGTGGGCCAGCATGACCTATATAGCATCTAGATTGCACCTAGGGAGCTTATATTCGTACCTACAACTCATCCATCATGTACGGAAACGTAGTTAGATCGGTTGATCGAGCGGGCCTGTCAGTGCACCCAATACCCTCCTTAACTGCCCTGGCATACAGCTGATATACTGCTGACCTGACCATGTGCCTCTATTTAGACCCATCTCAGGAGCGGTCGTGCAACTCTCGCACGTCTGGGTAAAATCTATACTAATCAGTAAATGTTACGTGTCTCCAGTTTTGTCTTGTCCACCTAATATGCTCCCTCGCAAATTCCAAACGAGCTTGGTGGTGACGAGGAGTCAACGAAATTCTTATTCTTAACAGAAATTGAGTAACATATTTATTATCATTATCATTATCATTATTGTATAAGTCATTTAGACATTACTTGTATCCGCTTACTTATTATGTAAATAACATTTATAAGATAATTTGACAAGGTTATATTTGTTTGAAGACATCTGATGTACGAAGCCAGCAATTTTGCAGTAATTATTCAGTGAAATATATTTACTACATCCTTCATTAAGCTGGCTTCAACCAAAAACGTTGTGTTTCTCGCACAAACGTCTGCAGAATGTGGCATTGACATACTTTTTTCGTTAATCATATTTTAATCGGTAAAGTTAGTATTTATTGTCATGTTTAAATGATGAATTGATGAAATTTGATTTTCCCTTTATAAAATGTTACTAAAGTTTATTTAATTGTAACCTTGATGCCACAGAATCTTAAAACACATTTAAAGTTTAATCTCCATGGCCTAAAGAGATATTTTGATTATAGCATCAAGAATTATAACATTATGAAGCTGTGATTAATATATATAAGAGATGCCTTTAAAAATCTTGTTCAGACGTAGTGGTTATATATTTGATGTGAAGTATTGCATAGAAAGTCCCAGCCAATTTGGTTTAAATCGGGACCCTGGCGTCACTTTACATCGCCATGTAGAAAAAAATGTTTTGCAATATTGTTATCTTTATTTAAGAACTTTCATGATAGCATTTGTGTAATCAAATTCACTCGCAAAAAGAATGTAACTTCGGCTTTGAACTAATACGAAATTTGAATTTGAACTCCTATATCTTGATTAGGTCATTAAATCATTATTTTCTCTGGAAAGCAAAATCGAGGAAAGGCAATGCATATTTGTTAATTGATAAATCATATGCGTAATGATAAATAATTAATAAATTAAAATAATCAGCTTTACATTGATCGGAAATTAACGATCTAAAAGTTTGCATGTTTGTTCGAAAAGGATTATTTCGCTATATGAACTGATTTTAGTTTTTTTATAAGCAAACAAGCAAAATATTAATAAATCATAACAAACACTTAAAAGTGATATGTTACGTTATTGCCGACAAATTACATGATAAATATATCAGTGGATAATCTCCAAGTATAAGATTAGACAGACATAAAACTATCGTTCACTTACAAAGTGTATTAGCTTAACATCTGTCTCCAACAAACAACACATTTGCTATAAATATTTTAATCAGTTTTGAATGGCAGCTTCAAGAATGCTCTATCATGAATGCCAAGACAAAATTGTTTATTGTTGCTTGAAGGCTTCTACAACGTGAAGTAATTAAAAACATGCGCGTGCATTTTCTGATAATATTTGGTACTAATAACGAGATCCTTAACCGTAGAATCGCCAGTTGTTGTTTCGAGTTTGCTGATTTTTGCATTACATGAAATAAGTTTTTATATACTATGAATAATTTAATATCATTTTATATGTGTAATTAGGTTAGTATTTACTTTGACAAATATGTAAGGCATATGCCTACTTTAACTTCATTTTTCTATGTTTTAGATAGTATTTTAATTGGGCAAGTAAAAAAAGTTTTTGAAAACCAAATTTCCATTGAAAAGCACGTGTCTGACGAAAATCTTTTAAATGTATAAGTGTTACATATACTTGTATAAGTCCTTTTGTTCTAAATAATTTCTGACGTTATATTGTTTATTGTAATGGTTACTTACATGTTCCTCTCCTCCCTATTCTGCCGCTTTGCCTAATCCCCCATATTTTCAGTTCCAAACTTTCTTTTTGCCGTGCCATTATGGCTTGTTGTGTCGAGGCAACGTTCTTTGAGTGTCGCCTTACCGTAATGATTTTTGTTCTCATTTTTATATGTCAGTATTGACAGACGTACCTTGTCAGTGGTTGTCATTATATTTCTAGTAGTTGTTTCAAATAATTCTTTAATTTGATATATTTTATCATCTGTTTCTGTTAGTGAGTACCCAGTATATTATTAATAAATAAACAAACAAACAAACGAGTATCACATTGAAGGTCTCCCTTACGGAGTAAATCAACCAATAACTGGCAATGTCATGCTGTAAATAAAAGATAATAATGATAAAAACACTGGAATTTTGTCGTAAATTTGTTCAGTCTGTGACGAGATTCATGTGAGGGGATATGTTTTTCTACGTTATCGATCATTCTTGTTTCTTACCAAAACGACTTTAGCTTTTGAAAACATCTGAGGCATTTATCAATGACAAACGTTCCTACATTTTTTTATTTAATTTTCAACACTCATATTTTTTGTCAGCAATAAAGAAATCATACGAAAAAATATGTATCTTGGCAGCACATTATTGCATTAACCTTGCAAGACTCAAGCATGCCTAAGATGATTCAAGTACAGATCTATTAAATTTTAAAATATGAATAAATTCAAAAATAAGAAAAGAGACATAATTTGTAAAATCAGTAAACAAAATTTGATAGTACTAAATTGTGCATCATTGCCCAAGTAAAGATGTATCCTCAAAAATATTTTATATCTAATACATAGTGTCGTCTAGAGAATTATTTGTAAACCAAAATGATAAATTGACATAAACAATACACGATGGTTGTAATATTGTATCGCATTTCGCACTATCTATTTCTTCTCGTTTAGTGTTACCTTCGTTCCTAAAATTATATATTTTCATAAGATTATTCCCTATCTATTTGCGAAGTTCATTGATATATATATTTCATATATTAGGAAATGCTTTTAAGATAAGCAGTATCATAACCAAGTTATGATTGCCCTTTTTAACTGATAAACAAACAAAGACTTATTTAATTCACATCAAAAGACATATAGACATCCTAATTGTACCTGACATGATGAAAGCATCCGTTGGTTCACTGGTATCAGTAGCTGATACACTTTCACATTAGTTTGTGTAAATGTGACGGAACTAAAGATTAAAGTAACGACAAGAAAATTTGTTTGATAGCCCCTATCTTGTTTAATGTACAATGTTGTTGTTTTCTCTCTTTCTGATTGTAAAATAATTATGCTATGAGGATGCCTGAATAATATTAATATAATTAACATACCGGTACAAAACGGAAGTGTAAAGCGTTCACTGTCTGAAACGGACAATGTCTACCCGGAAGCATATAAATTTACGTTCAGATATTCCTCAATTAGACATTGTTTCATAGCCTGATCATGTGGGTGATATCGAGTACTATACTCAATATTTACATGCATGTAATGTGAATCGTGATAAATTATAAAAAGTTGTTGACTTGTCTGATGATTTAAGCGTACAAACTATTTATAAAAGAATGAAATGATATGTATCGCTTTTACAAACAAAACAAATGAATAAGTATCAACATAAATCTCCAAGATTGAATTGAAGATATTGTAAAGTAACAAATATGTAATTTTTAACATCTGTCGCCTACAAGCAACACCTTTACTATAAACAATTCAAACAGTTTTGAATGTCATTTCGAGAATGCTTTCTAATCAATAACAACCCCACACTGTTTATTGTTGCTTCGTGTGGGGATTACAAACATGAACATGAAGCAATGAACCCTATTGCATCCCGCAGGTCAACGTTTGGTATAACATGTTTTTTTACTTGTTATATTTTAAACAGTCTTCATATTATATATGGTTAGCAATTTTATTCTATTTATTTGTGGAAGTGTAATCCACTGACATTTCTTGTTTTGTGTAATACTATGTCATATTGTCTTCATTGGTTAAATGCTTCTTGTTTTGTTGTGTTGAAATAAAACATGCACATATTTGTTTAAATGGTGCAAAATGCATTATACTGAATCATTTCAATCAAAAGTCAAGTCATAAACATTACATGTTCATATGTCCAAATATCAAAATTGGCGATTTAGATTTTAAATTTTATATATTAACATATACACAGAACATACATAATACAGAAAAATATGTGGATAACAGTGACATAGATCTAATCATAATAATAACATATCCTAGAATCTTTTCCTTGAACCATCCAGTACTGAGCCAAGATTGTAAAGTTTCTTGCTTATGGAAACAACTTGCCTCTGACATGGTTTGAACCAACGCGTTAACCACTTGGCCCTGCCGAGGTGAGGCGGTTTTGACACCTAAAGTTGCTTTGAAGTTTGTAACTAACGAGGTTAGACAAAATCATTTTTCCTAGCCCAGGCCGATGCAAAATGACCAAAACTGTATTGGTTCGCCAAAAAACCATTTTAACACACAATAATATCAATCAAAATGTCAACAGATGTCTTACTGAACATTAATATGTCTAAACACAACAATGAGTATTTTACCACAGCAACAACAAACAATCAAGAAAGGCGATAATTGTCATACATTCCTCAGGTGCACTTCAGCAATATCTTGAAACAATCATGATAAATTACTTGCATCATAGAAGTCTATAAATCTAATTCCATTGTCAATTTTCTATTTCATTCAAATATGATACATTTAGGTAGTTTTTGTTTGACGTACCTGTAAAGTTTTAATATCTTTTAAAAGATTTCAACAGATAAGGGAGTAGCCGAAGGTATTTGGAAACACAACTATTAAAATATAAAACAGCAAAAGTAAACACTTTACGAATGAGGACTAATAGCAAATGTTCTTAAGATGCGCTGTAACAACATATTATATAATTGCTTGAATAGAGCATACAAGACAAAGATGGTATCCGGCCTCTATACCTTCATTGCCACTTCAGTTAACTTTTATTTTAAAAACAAAAGGTAGGACTTCTATGCTACTGACTTGAACAGTCAAATGTCATTTACCTCAATGTTGATGATTTTATGATTCAAAACCGTCCTGCACGTATGAATTTTACTGTATTCACTCGTTACTACATCTTCATTTTTATCTGAACTATTATCTGCAGAAACTATGCGCGTTAGCGTGAAATTCATGATAGATGTCCAGCATGCTGCTTTCATTGATCGAGAACTGTCTGCAGAACATTCATGCATACAATTAACATGATTTATCGCAAGAAAACAACAAAAATAAAGATGTTTAATAATGCAGTATTTTGGAAACATTAGTGTGAACTGCAAAACAAAAAAGACATGTCCGTACGACAACTCGCTCGAATTTCCTCAGTGCTTGACATTATGAAATGGGGCATAACTATGTAAAAGGTATCTCAAAGTAATGGGGCCTGTGCTCACCATGATCACTCGAGAAAAAGTGTGTGAAGTTTCAGTCCATTCCCTGCAATAGCTTTTTTGTAAAACCAAATTGCACCAAAGTGTGAGGGCGACATCAACACCGACACCGATGCCATGTTCAGGGCAATAGCTCTCCCTAGTCTTCAAATAGTCGAGTTAATAATGAAAAAAGTACAGAACGAAATGACTAGAACTGAACAAATATGAAATACATGTAATTAAGTAATTGTTTGATTTTTTTTTTCAGAAAAGACCGGCAAGTATGTTAGGCACTCGCGTTGGATGTACGGGCCTTATAAACGTTATAAATATTCTTTATGAATGCATTATAACCAGACGGACAAGCAAGTCAAATAGTAATATATCAACTTGCTCCAATATTTATTTGTGCCAGCTTTCTCTTATAATATCGACAAATCTATAGATATGATCTTGCCATACCGTTGTGTCAAATATGAGTATTTAATGTTTACTAAACATGCAATTATTTAACAGCTACTGGCCAAATAAGATTATTTAGAAATAAATGCCACTGAACTTGTTACATAAATGTTAAAGTTTTTCAAAACTTTTACTTTGATACGCAAGTAAGTATTTCTTAGAAGGAAATACGTGTCACGAACTTTGCTCGCATCAGTGGTAAGTGCTAGTGTTCGAAGCCTCGGGATGTGTATTCGAATCTTGCTAACACCGTCAATGATGTTGGACGCTACGCTTTCCTCTTTTGATTACATCTGACGGACCAAGTGGGAGACTCTATGATGGACAGTTCTTAAAGCCCTTTGGGACTGAATTGCCTTAATGTTCGTCTTCTGTCTTGCTTCGTCGGGCCCTTGTAGGTGATTTTCTTGTTGCTTTTTCTTCCTTCAAGACATTGAGTACTTTTGTTATGGTCATTGGGTTTACTTTTATATGTTTCTACATGATCATTTTTGAGTTTTACTTATTTAACCTTTTGTAACCATAACAACTGTTAGAATTTCACTTGGCGGGGATTCATTTTATTTACACTGTCTCGTTTATCATGGTGGGGCTAAGAGAGAGGTTTGGTGCACCATTAGCCGGTTTAAACTCCCCAGCAGTATTTATTCTGCTGACCGTTTCAAGGCGGCGCCCCTCTGTGTTCCTTAGATGTACATGTAAGTCTATGTTGTTTCATACTGTTTTGGTGACACTTGTGTCCCTTGTTGTTTTCTCGTCTACGGTAAGTATATTCCCCTTTGCCCCTAGCTTTTATCTAGTTTATTTATCCCCTCCCTTCCCTGGTCTCCTGTCCCCTTCCCCTGTGCCCTTTGATTTTATGGGCCTATTATTCAATCATTTATTTGTTTTCTTTTAGTTCCTTACCAGTTACTAATTATTTATGATTTTAGTGGTGCCTGCCCATGCCCTGCCTTGTGCCCTGTCTTGTTTTTGTTTGGGGTCCCTCTGGCCTCCTTGCCATCGGCTCTTGTTACTGGGTCGGGTGCGGGTTGCGTTCATTGACCGCCGCCTTTCATTGTTGATCTTTTTTATCATATTTTTTCAATACTTTTGTTATGAAATTTGAATTATTTGTTATAAAATTATCTATGAAATTCTCGTGGCATAATACATCAGCACGATTTTACTAACAAAATTTAAATACCGTATAACAAGAAATCAACGAAATAAGAATCTTAACATGGAAATAGACCGATTAACTACTTATACATTTATACTACATTGTACAAATATTTTATAGACGCATTGAGATGCTAAAACAGTTCTGAAATTACTTAAGCATACAAAAATTATTCAAAACAGAGACTTTGTGAAGTCCGCTGTACTTACGTCTGTCATTGACATGAAAATGAAACTATACGAAGTATTCAAGAATACTTTTTAGTTTTCCTTTGCTTGTGTTACCATTTTCATAAAAGAGTCACTTATGCTGTGCCGTTCATGCAACATATTTTCTAATTAAAAGAATGCATTTTGATAACCAACATTTTTATCAAATGAAAATATTTAATATGAAACTTTGCTTTCTGTGTTATATTTAATTATATTTTATTACGCTGTTAGTGTCTAATATTTTATTCATGAACAAACAGACAAATATCACATTGCAGGCTTCCCTTACGACCAATATCATTTGGGGTGAGAAAAAGGAAGATGACAATTTCAAATCAGAGGAATGGAACTATTCATTCATTGTGTTTCCATTTCTCATTAGAATTGCTGTTACACATCGAAGTCCCTTACAAGCACAGACCTTGGCAAAGTGTATTAACCGGATAAAATGATATAGAATATTACGTGCAGCTGTGTGATTAAATGCGTAACGGAGATTCAATAGGTGGCATCAATGTCTTGGGCAATTTATTGATTAACCTAGGGAAATATTAAAGGCCAATATGCTTCATATTTTTCATCACAATTTTCTATTTACTTGTATTGTATAAGTGTTTTGTCCATCATTGCAACTCTAAAGAATGCGATATAGCATTATTCATTACTTAAATGCATAAAAGAATGCTAATAAAAAAGTTTTCCAATGAAATGCGAATTAACAATGCGATCCGCTTTTAGTCAAAGTTTCTCGGTTCTAAAAGAAAATTAATTCAGATCTTTTTAACACTTGATTTTTAAGACGAAAGTTGCATTGGAGACGTGATCATCTGGTTTAAGTGCATCAGTTAGAAAGAGCGTGATAAATCGGTTAAAATGATTCCATCATCACTGGTAACATAACGTAATAGTTTATATGATTTACTTGCAAATAAGCATAAATTATGTGATCCAAATATGCACTGAAATTGTTTAACTATCAAAAATGTTTTAGCTGCACATCTTATTCGCAATAACCATACATGATTCATTCGAAATCACAGCAATGCTCCAAGGCCAAACAACATTTTTGCATTCTGAGGCTTCAAATGGAAAATCTTTTACCATCTAATTTATGCTCTTTTTTAAATAATTTTGAATTCAATAAACATGGTAACGATCAAGTAATGAAATGTATGTTAGTTTTATGTTTTAAGAATACAATAGTAAGGCAGACCGGGGCATCATTTATCATTAGGGTTGAAGCAAATGTAATATTTTAACAATGATAAATGATGCCAGAATTTGAAAATAGCTATACCATTTAGATTAGATATAAGCTTATACTCAACATGCTTACAGGTACACCCACGCATTTCAATGGGACGATTGCATAACGAAAACTTTACAACACAAACAGAAATTTTGGCATTCAATCTACCCTGACTTTATATTTTTATCAAGAGATCTTTTTAAGTATATTTTTCTTTTAAGAAAAACTTCAATTCGAAAAGGAAAGAAAGTTGAACAAAATTATTGGTTAAGGCCAAATACAAGGCTTATATTTGAATTATTATATTGTCAATGATGATGCGTTTATACAAGACTAAGAAAAAGTTTATGTTCTATTAGCAGGAGCATGACGCATTTATGTTAATTTGGCTTTTATTAACAGAAGCATTACGGTGTTGTTTCTTATTTGCTTGAATGAGTAAATATTTTAATATTTTAACTTTTATCACGAAGTAAAATTAAACTTGTAACATGCAATTAAAATATTTTTACATGAAATGACTTAGAATAGGCTTCCAAGCCCTGAAAAATAGAAAAACAGATATGTTCTCGTAAATATAATAAAGCTGTTATTTGTTGTATTTAAATAGAATCGTATTTCTCTAATGTGCATTATGTTGGCATCTAACCAAAAGACTGTTTACCTTGAAAAATGTCTGCACACTGTGGCACTGACTTACTTTTCTCGTGCATCTCTTAATGTTCAAATGTTTTTTTCTAGTCATATCAGTATTTCATTTTCAAAATTCATGGGAATAAATGGTGCAATTCGGTATCTTTTATAACATCAACCTTGAAACTTCTAAAAAGTAGTATGTAAGAAGATTCACATACAAAGACATATGGATATCCAAATTATACCCAACGATAAAAAAGTGGTAGATAGAAGTCGCTGATAATTTTCAAGTTTGCTGGTGTTAATGTTACGGAACCAGGCATTAAGAATTAATGGAAAGAAAATTTGTAAGATAGCCTTTGTCAACTGTTGTAGTTTTTTTGTTTGTTTATTTGTTAAATAATTTTTTAGGTTAACCGCATTCCCAGGATGCTATGATTTAAGCCAGTGAAGTGGGAAGTCTACAATATTCAGTGACCAAAACAAACAATACCAACCACACAGGTTTACTAATTTAGGAAACGCTATTCCTTAATATCACACGCATTCAAATTCAAATAATAGTTCCACAACTGAATGCCAAGCCTTTTGGAACACACTTCCAAGTGTTTGTTATAAATCATTTACTCTTGACCGTGCCGATACCCAATGACCCCTCAAAGAAAGTAGTATCTGTTATTGTTAATCTGTCTGCCGGATAGCATAGAAGATACTTTGAATTCGTATTTAATAAGAAAAGTAATTAAGAAAACTTTATCATAAATACTGACCTAAGCTAGGAGTTTACAGAAAAAAATAAAAATGTAAAAAGAATAACATAAATACGTTATCTAAGTATAGCATAAAGCTGTCGCAGAAAATTACAAATTTATACAGATAAACAACAGGGTTTGTTTAATGGTTAATGATCAAAAATTGTCATGAACTATTTAATAGGAAGGAAAACTGGAATACTTGAATTTACACAACATAAATAAGATAAATTAAAGTATATTATTTGGACTGATTTGTTCATGACATAAAATATCATTTTTTGTATAATAAGCTCTTGTTCTCTAGATTATTTTTTTAAATAAACAAAGTTTCTTTCATAACAACAAAACAACTATTTATTCTTTTTTTTTTTAGATTTTTATCAGGTCACGAGTTTTTCAATACTGTAGTTGTTCTACTGGGATAGCCTTACGATAAAAACTAACCTTCAACATTCTTTCGTTATACATGAGTTGGAATATAGGCTCAACCCTTACCCTGCTGGAACCGGAAGTGATTACACTTTACCACCAGTAGCCATACCAACCTGCACATCGACGCAGTCCGACCAGACTCTGTACTATTGGTTGCTGAATTTTAATTATGATTATTTATTCATTTATTTCGATATTGAAATCCTTAATCATTGAATGGACTGCTTCATATTCAAAGAAAGGTAATTTTCATTACATAAATTCAGTAGGTTATTAACGTTGTTGACTTTATAGAAATCTTGTCATTCTATATAAATGATACTATAAATGAGATAATCTTAAAAATCACACCTATCGCTAGAAACATTAGACACCGATATTGAATACAAAAGGGAAATGACAGACACGCAGAAATAAGAAAATCACGCGATCATAAAGTGTTGAATGGCACATACAAAAACATTTGAAAAAAATCGACAGATTAAAATTTCATGACCATTAATATTTAAGTGGCATGAGAGATTTAGTTATGGACGAGAAGACGGACATTACTTTGAGAATCTGTACAGGTCATTGTCTGCGTAACGCTGTAGCACAAGTTGTACTTATTATGTCGTTGATGTCAATAACTTTTTGGAGTGCGCCGCTGTCGCCGACATGTGTTTATGTAAAATAAAAGATCCTGTAACACATTTTTTATGGTTTTATATCATAAATATGATGCTCAAATTAAGAATTTTCAATATTGTAAGTTCCAAAAAGCATTATTTATAAAGATATTACCAAATTTAACATTTCATGCAGATGAAGGGGGGTAATTAGAAATTTATTTTCTATAAAGTCTTAGTTAATGATTCTTCTAAGCAGTGTAAGAGTTTCAAATCAATATCTCAAATATATTTTACGCAACAAAGAAAGTCCACGAAGTTTTGGATAACATCTCGTAAATGCCAGTGTTTTGTTAACTAAATGATATAAAGGTGATTTGTTAAATCGTTCCCTTACAAATCGTAATTTTAAAATGGGATTGCATAACTTTTGAGGAAATTAAAACCGTAGTTAAAATCTAACATTTGAATGCATACGAATGTTAAAGAAAATATTCTTGTCATCTGATTGACAAAGGCCAGTTTAAAATTAGTTTTTACCTTTAACATAATTCGTTTATACAAAATATTAGTAGTTATCAACAAAATTATGTGAAAATATATCGTTATAACTGACGAATCATACTACAAATGAATCATGGACAAAAGGACATATCTTAGAGTAACAAATGTACATTATTTACATATGTCTCTTACAACCAACACCTTTGTAATAAATATTTCAAACCGTTTTTGATTATCATGCTAGGGAATCTTTTATCATTAATGCCATTACAAAATTGTTAATTGTTGCAACGTGTGGTAATTATGAACACGCGAGTGCAGCATAACTTTCATAAACTTCGGTATGAAGATGACATGTACACTCCATTCAGCTGTCTCTTTCAATGTTTTGTTAACTTGATAAAAACTATTTGGGAATAACTTGTAGCCAACTACCACCTAGTAGGTAAATGATTATTTGAATATCCAACTACTAACTGGCTACTAAATAGAAGCGGATTAAAAGATAAAGCACTTTGAATATATGAACTTTTATAATTTTCATTTTGTATGAGAAAAGAATGATCCATCGACATTTTCTATTACAGCTATATTGTCTAAATTCGTTACGTGTTCCTCGTTTTCAAATTAGTAAAAAAAAATATTTTAAAAAAGCGTATATACAAAATCCTTCCTTAATGATACACAAAGCGATATATTGAATCACTATCTAGAATTGAATAAATAGAAATAATTCTAATACTACAAACCTAATAAGTCACACCAAGCAACATTTGCTATTTGAATATCAGGATTCACATATGTGTTACTGGACGTATTTGCAAAGCTAATTCTGTTAAAGTAAACATTTAAAGTATTACATTAATTGGCAAGCATTCTTTAGATGCTCTTCAACAACATCATAAAAAGTTTATATATTTGGAAAAGAATATTAAATGGCTATTGACTTCTGTTTTATACGGTGATTGTGTAGTGACTTTTTTTGTTCCAATGATGTAGCTTACAGACAATTTTATATGCGTAAAAATATTTGTACTGTGTGCTTTCAATGCAGATTCAACAGTTTTAGTCTTATTCTGAATCATCTATTATCTGCAGAAATCATGCACGGAGTTGAAGCTGACTGCATGTGCGTGAAATTCATGATAGATATGGTGTCCAGCATGCTGGTATCATTGATCGAGAACTGTCAGATAAACATTCATGCATAAACTGGACATGATTTATAGAAATGAAGCATAATAAAACAACATATTAAGACACATTGAATTATTTGGAAACATTGGTGAGAAATGAAAAATAAAGTAATATAATGCTGGCATGATTTAGGTTGTTGAGACTCACAGAAAATTTATTATTTTGTAATGATGAAAATTATTATTGAAAACTGCATATTAACATGCCACCAATACTGTTTTTTTTTTTTTTTTTGTTTCTTAAATATTGTTTAGTAAATAAGAGGGAAAACAAAAATTGTAGACATTAAATATTACATCTGTATACAATGATAAATAATTATTTTGTGATAATTGTACTTACTACACTGTTTATGTATAAAATTGATTGATTGATTGATTGATTGATTGACTGACTGACTGACTGACTGATTGATTGATTGATTGATTGATCGATCGATCGATCGATCGATCGATCGATCGATCAATCGATCGATTGATTGATTGATTGATTGATTGATTGATTGATTGATTGATTGATTGATTGCACATTATAAACATACTTTAAACAGTGAGACGTATGAATTCATAAAAAGGAGTATACATAAATGTTAAAACTACTTTTCATTTCTATTGGGGAAAAGACTTTTTCTAATCTTTTCCTAATAGTATTTGACGCTCTGAAAAGTAAAATCACATCCACGACAGGGTCAATTTTGCAACCATGGTAAAAATTCCACACAAAATATCTTAAGTTTAAACATAGGAGTTTGTAGAATTGGTTTTTTATATGGTATCATATGCATTCCGACGATACACTCTTTCTCTAAATTTGTATTCTTCACAACAGCAGGTGTGTATCAGGTGTTTAAATTTTAGTACCGCTTAAGCCAGTGCTAGGGGCGTGAGGGAATTATTCATTATTTGAGCAATCACCTTTGGTATTCCCAAAACTCAGTTCTCCCCTTACAGGTTCTGCGAAATGTATAATAATATATATATAATGTCCAATTTGTTGTTGAATCTACATTGAAGTGGCCTTAAATGATTTTGATTCAATAAACATAGTAACGATCAAGTAATGGAATGTATGTTAGTTTTATGTATAAATTCCATACAAAAGTTACACACAGACTCAATTATCATTAGGATTGAAGCAAATATAATATTTTAACAATGATAAATGATGCCAGAATTTCAAAATAGCTGTACTATTTAGATTAGATATTAGCTTATATTCAACATGCTTACAGGTACGCCTACGCATTTCAATTGAACGATTGCCAAACGTTAACTTTACAACACAAAAAGAAATTTTGAAATTCAGTTTACCCTGACTTTCTATTTTTATCAAGAGATCTCTTTTTATATTGTTCTTTAACAAAAACTTCAATTCGAATTCTTGTTTTATTATTTTCTTTTTATATTGTTGAAGCATGACGTATTTATGTTAACTTGGCATTTGTTAACGGAAGCATTTCGGTGTTGTTTATTATTTGCTGAAATGAGTAAATATTTTTTTTTTATTCTTAACTTTTTTCGCGAAGTAAACGTACAAATGTAACATGCAATTAAAGTTACAATGTGTTTTTTAATATAAAATGACCAAGGCCATGTAGTAAAGCATCTGAATAATAGAAAACCAGGAATGTTCTCGTAAATATATTAAAGCTGTTATATCTTGTATGTAAATAGAATCGTATTTCTATAATGTGCATTATGTTGGCGACTTACCAACAGACTGTTTACCTTGAACAATGTCTGCAGACTGTGGCACTGACTTACTTTCTTTTCTCGTGCATCTCTTAATTAATTTTGAGACGGTTTTACTAAGTCATGTCCGTATTTCATATACAGAAATCATGGTAATAAATGGTGTAATTCGGTATCATTTATAACATAGAAACATTTAAAAGTCATATATACGAGTAGTATGTAAGAAGTTTCATATAACAAGACATATGAAAATCCAAATTGTACCTAACGATGAAAACATTGGTACATAGAAGTCTCTGATAAATTTTCAAGTTTGCTGATGTTAATGTTATGGAACCAGGCATTTAAAATTAATGGAAAGGAAATTCGAAAGATTGCCCCTCTGTCTTTTCCAATGTAAACTGTTGTAGATTTTTTTGTTTTGTTTTTATTTCTTAAATAATTTTGTTCTGTTAACCGCATTCTCAGATGCCTGAAAATTATAAATATGATTTTAGGTTGTAAAGACGGAAGTGTGCTTTGTTCAGTGCTCACAACACAAATACCAGCCACACAGGTTTACTTATTTACGAAACGATATTCCATAATAACAGACTCATTCAAATAATATTTCCAAGACTGAATGCCAAGCCTTTTGGAAAACGTTATCATAAAGTGTTGAATGACACCTACAAAAACATTTGAAAAAAATCGGCAGATTAAAATTTCATGACCATTAGTATTTAAGTGGCATGAGAGATTTAGTTATGGACGAGAAGACGAACATTACTTTGAGAATCTGTACAGGTCATTGTTCTGCGTAACGCTGTAGCACAAGTTGTACTTATTATGTCGTTGATGTCAATAACTTTTTGGAGTGCGCCCTGTCGCCGACATGTGTTTATGTAAAATAAAAGATCCTGTAACACATTTTTTTATGGTTTTTATATCATAAATTGATGCTCAAATTACAGAATTTTCAATATTGTAATTTCCAAAAAAGCAAATTTTTATTTTTATAAAGATATTTTACCAAATTTAACATTTCATGCAGATTGAAGGGGGGTGCAGGCGGTAATTAGAAATTTTTATTTTCTAAAAGTCTTAGTTAATGATTTTTTTAAAGCAGGTAAGATTTTCAAATCAAAAATCTAAAATATTTTTTACGCAACAAAAAAAAGTCCACAAGGGGAAACATCTCATCTGTCAGGATTTTTTTAACAAAAATATAAAAAAGTGATTTTAAATCTTTCCTTAAAAATCTAATTTTAAAATGGGTTTGCTAACTTTGGGGAAAATAAAACCGTATTTTTAAAACTAATTTTTGAAACTTTTACAAATGTTTAAAAAAAAATATTCTTTCATCTGATTGCAAAGGCCGTTTAAAAATTTTTAGTTTGTACCCTTTAACATAATTTTTTTAACAAAATATTAGTTTTTATCAACAAACTTTTATGTGAAAATAAAATTCTTTTATAATGACGAATCAATACTAACAAATGTATCATGGACAAAAGGACATTTCACAGTAACAAATTGGGTGATTTATTTACATTCTGTCTCTTACAAAACCAACACCTTTTGTTAATAAAATTTCAAACCGTTTTCTGAATTATCATGCTAGAGAAAAATCTTTATCATTTAATGCCATAACAAAATGTTATTTTTATTGTTGCAACGTGTGCCGGGTAATTAATGAACACGCTGTAGTTGCAGCATAAGTTTTCATAAACTTCGGTATGAAGATGACATGTACACTCCATTCAGCTGTCTCTTTTTCAATTTTTGTTAACTTTGATAAAAAACCTATTTGGGAATAACTTGTAACCAACTACCACCTAGTAGGAATTGGAGTTATTTCCGAATATACAACTACTAAATCAACAGGACTCGCCCACCCAAATAGACCTCAATAAAAAAATAAAGCACTTTGAATACCCAAACTTTTACTTAATTTTCATTTTGTATGAGAAAAAAGAATGAAACCCGA
>NW_026862268.1:0-8409 GCF_026571515.1 Ruditapes philippinarum | reverse complement strand
TCCAAATGAGACTTATTATTTAAAAGAAGTAACAGTAAATATAATTATTTTCTGCGATGTTTAAAAAAGTATTAAGTTTCTTTAGATAAATAATAGAAACCGTGCCAAATATAGCATTCATATTCTTAAAGGAATGGCTGTCGTATATTGCCAAAGATTATGTGAATTAAAATTAATTTACCTACATATTATAGAAAGTTAACTTACATGTTGTTGCAATGATCGTGAACCTACTTTTATGTTACCTTTATAACTCTTTATTTTTTAATATTCAATATTTAATTGACTTCTTGCAAAAGAATTGTGTTTACATGCATTATGTTTCAAATTGATATATTATAGATGCTTTTTATATAATAATGCTCTGCTATAAATTTCTATGAAGTACTTAGGTGACGTACAATAAATCTTATAATGGTGTAAATGCGATCATTTCAGGCATGTTATTTGTCAATACTTCATATCCTTTGTGAATTTATAATTACTTCAAGTTGCATCGGATATAATTATACTTTCATTAAAAACTGACGAAGTTCTTAGATGTTATTTAAAGAGAATAATTATGCAAAAGTCTCTTGCCATCATAGTGTAATAAAAAGCAGTTCTTTAATATTTTCCCGGAATAGGCAAAATGCAAATTTGTTAATGTTGTGGTTACGTTTTAAGATTTTCACAAGAGCTTATTGAGCTTAATGTTCGAATTTAGAAACACCAGCAAATGTGTTTAATATGTCATACTTAAGTCATAATGCATTGCCTTGTGGTATGCAATAAGGACAAAAAAGAACTGAAACGATTAAAATTTTAATATCCTTTATGAATTTAAAAATGCATATTTATCAATCTGCGCTTTCAAACGTGAGTAAATTGAGTTTGTTTATACACATCTTTTTAAATTTATATTCACATGGACCTTTTGCTTACTAAATTTTGAAATAAAGTGTTCCTTGTCTTCTTTTTCTTCTTATGTAAATCCAACAAGAAAAAATCAGCAGAAATGCAAAAACATGAATGATAAATAATAGATACATTGACAGAATACCCTAGACACTCTAAATAAAAGTGTACTCACGCAATATCGCTATCAATGGTAATTTGTATACAATCTGTAAAGCAGGAAACCAAGTAATTGACGATTTGTATAAAACTGCCATTTGTACGTTGTTTTATTTGTACTTGAAACGCGATAAATGCAAATTTCAAGAAAGGTGAAATTGTGGACATTAATTTTGAATATTAAGATAGAAATTATACACCTGAATCTAGTAAAAACATTAAAAACAAGTTACAGTTAATTTACTCAAATGGCTCAAGCGTTACAAGAACGGTGGGTAGACACTGAATGATACAATCTCAGCTAGGTACATATCGAACTGGAATAAAGATTGTTATATACATTGGTTCCGTGACACAGGAAGTTTACTGAAATACCTTGCTCATGCTTTTGAATTGTTAATTTACTGACGTTCTTGACGTCATTGAATATAATCTGAGCGCGCCATGTGGCGGTGAGTGGTTTGTTTCTACTCGGCATTTAATTGTAACACAACACATGCTATGTTCTCCATGCACTTGTTTGTGCAAATAAGGGATATAAGAATATTAGATATATATGCCATATGCTGTTTATTATTATTATCTATGTTATCGAAATCAACTAGAAACAAAACTGTTGACCGCGTAATCTTTAATAGGCCCTCGCATTGCTGTCAGTCAAAATCTTGTAACTGATACAACGGCTAAACTTCAACGAAATCAGACACTCAGACGTATGATGTCATTTTTGACGAACATTCTCAGACACTTTATACAATGACAAATCTCTAATTTAGAAAACGACCATGCCTTGGCTTAGAGCGTTTGGTCTTATATTGCTTTAAAGATGAAACATCAAACTAATGCAATGGCTTATCTGAATCAGACAAATAATGTTATGATTGTTGTCTCCAGAAAATGTTGATTTTACAAAAATACTTTCATTTTTATGAACAGAAGGAACAAATATCCAATCATGTAAACGACTATGCCATGGGGGCCTCTGGTGGCCATTTCACTAGTTTTAGGCTTTAAAATGCCGTTATAAAGAAACCTCAAAACTAGTACACTGCCTTCCCTGCAACGCAATTATTTAAATGGTATTGTAACGGTTGACTCCAGAAATGGTTGGGTTTTATTTGACGATAAGTATGACACTTCATATACAGAAAGAACAAATGTCCCATCTTGTAAACGACAATGGCACTCTGGCCTCTAGCGGCCATTTCCCCTGGCTTATATTCCTGTAAAGAATGCGATAATAAAATGAGTTACAGTTATTTTTCCATGGCTTAGATCCCTTGTATATGCAAAATGGGTTGACTTAAGATAACTTGATTCACTATGCAATAATTTATAAAATGCTCCACTTTATTTTCTGATAATGTAGCTAAAATATATAATTAGATTTGCTAGACGTTTTATTAGATGGATTCAAACGGTGGATCAATACGTTTTCCTACTGAATAGACATTTTCTATGGTTACAAGTATTATTTGTGATGAAGTCGTGAAAACAGACAGATTTGTTGTTATCTTGCAGTTGTCTCATAGTTTTTCGTGACATCTATTTCATCTACGCAATAAACAAATATATAACTTGATCTTTTGTTCATTTATTTGCTTGCATCGTGTCTTTTTCCAGAATAATTTGTATTTGTCAATGACAGTGCCGTTGGGATGACATACAGAGACTACCGATAGATTGTCCGAATATTTTGTAACATCAATGATCAAAGACTTTCTAAAATTGTTAGGAAAATGTTAACGGAAGTAATTCGATACTACATCAAAATTCATTAAACAGTGCCACAAATATTACAACAGCTCGCTACCTTTAAAATTCAGTTTCAGTTTTAAACGTAAAAGAAGCTTTTTAAAAAAAACACATCAAATTTAGACACTCTGGGCTTAATAATAGCATTGATAGAAAGTATTTTAATAATAACACATTCCCAGCAATAACGTTATTCATGTAAATTACACGTGATCAAGTATGTATATCTTTTACCTATAGTATAAAACAGTGAGTGTTCAAGTGTTTACATGATATTTAAGTTGGTGTTGACTGAATATTATTTCGAAAAATGATAAAAAATAAAATAAATTGTATAAGAAACAAAACCAATAATTGCACCAATATAATTGACCTTTTTATTTTATAAACGCAACTACCGTTATACGGAATTTAAAAGGAAAAATACAGATATTTTGTAGAGTAAATCTTTAAAGTCTGCAAACACATTTTCAAACGCTATTTTCATTTGCTAATAAATCTGAATACACCAAGAGAACTTGTCCATGAAACCTATCGATTACAAATAGTATATTCCACAGAGAACATTTTATTAAATTTAAAACCTAAAATTTCTTTATGCTATTCTTTGTGTGACACCTTGAATATTGAAGAAACATGTCTTGTATAAATAAAAAGTTCATATAGTTTATGTTCAAGCCTCTCTGTTTTGTTTTATCTCGAGACTTTACTCTAATGGCTGAAATGTTTAAAGACAAATACGATCAAGGCGTAAATCACTCAATATTTTACCAAAAAAATGAAACGAATATTATTTTCCAATGTCATACCTGTACATTTTTAGAACGAAAGAATAAAATTGGAATTTTTAAATAACTAATTTTACGTTTCATGTAAAGAAACTTTGGTGGCTGTTATTCGCCATGTCCTATCTTGGTTTTATTTTTTTGCATTTTCACATTCTTGAGGCATAAAGTGTCATGTGTTTGTCTCTAATATGTCGAGTTGGTGAATTTTTTCACGCTTTTTTATACATTTACTGATCGAAAATGAAGCACGCACTCTGGCACTCTGTAGTTTCCGAACAATATCAAGAAATGCATATTTTAAAAAGTTCCTGAGATCCAATAGATCATTGTGTGCCCATTAATCACAAGGCACCAGTTAACCGAATACAGGATGATATTTTGAAAATATATCTGTATATTTAATATTTCACATAGCCGTGAGCAAACAAAACTAATAAGGATTAATTAGGATAACCATGAAGAAATCTTTGACACATTAATTTTTGTTTGAAGACTACAATTTATTTAAGTCATATTTGCATTGCAAGATTTACTTCTTTTATTTAGTCAAATGTCTCTTGTTATGACATTTTTGTTTCTTGTAACTAGGGATGGCAACGAGTAACCGGTTAACCGAGTACTCGACCGATCGTCAGAAATTCGGAAATGTACACGTATCTGTATAAATACTTGTTAAATGCAATCAAAACATCCTTGCAGAGGTGTGAAAATGATATCTTAAATTTAACGAGGCGATCAGCAGTTTGACACGCGTATGGGATTGAACACAGTCCTGTGTCGTTTACGTCATTCGGCCTCTTGTGATATTTAATCACCTTTAAATATTAGACAGTTTGTAGCCGAAACTTGTTAATTATAAAAACGTAAATATATACGGAATATTATGTTGTAGCTTTGTATTTTGCTACGAGCAGCGGTGGAAAAATTGATATCTCGCGAGACCGAAGGTCGAGCGAAATATCAATAATTTTCCTACATTGCGAGTAGAAAAATGCATAGGCTCAGAAAGCTACTACAACATAATTTTCCTTTTATTATATACCTTTTCGTTTGAATTATAAATGATTGTCATGATACTACACTTCTATAAGAAATTTCAGAAAATTAAATGTAGCTGTTTAGAAATAAATTTATGACCGACGGATGAATACGTTGTTTTTGCAAAACCGGCCACGCTTTTATAATTTTGGTTTTCTTTTCCAAATGCTACGTTTATACACAGATTAGATCGGAACCAATGTCAAAAAAAGTCCGGCACTTCCATATATGGTACCGTATTTGTCACTAACATAATACGGTCTTTTCTATCCGTTGAAGCGTATTTGCGCTTCAAGTTCATCCTGTATTTGAGGGTGAAAATTTGTAGGTAAATAATAAATGCTGCCATTGACATTTCTTATGTTTATATTTATATATGTATTTCTTGCAGTCCTATTTTTAGTTACGAATTCTATGAATTAAAATTGAAAATGAAAGTAGCATGCAAACGGTGTTGATATTGTGTGATGAAACTTTAAATATCATTGGAAATCATCCGAGTAACCGAGTACTCGATCGGAAAAGTGACCGAGTACTCGAGTATTAAATTTGGTATTCGTTGCCATCCCTACTTGTAACATTTATAACAACACGACACACACGCTTCTTCATCCCTGACAAACAACTTTTTTTCGACAAAAAAAGATATATATTACATATAAGGCAAATCAAATATACTAAACCAAATCAATTACAATCAAGAGCAACACTTTTGGCAAAACATATAAACAAGCAAACCAATTGATCAACATTTTTTATTATAGAAGAACAAACCATATGAAAGTATATAATTTTTACTGCATCAATCAAATGATAACTCATCTAGAATAGAACGTCGCAATAAAATGTTCTCTTTCAAACATTGACAGACAGAAGACACGCAATCAAACTATCAGCACAAATAGTTATATCAATGGAACAATTCTTGATGTATGCGACTGTTGTGTCCATTGGTTATCATCCATTCTTATCAAAGGACAAAATATATGAAAGTATTGCACACTGCATCAATCATCTGATAACTAATGTAGAGTACAACGTCGCAATAAAAGGTTCTCAATGGACGAAAACACGCAATCAAACTATCTGCACAAATATTTTTATGATCAGAATAGTTCCTGATGTATGTCATGTATGCAGAGATTATTAAACAGAAATAGTTTTATATAAATGTAATGTATATCAATGACTGTTCTGAGATCAAAATAATACAAAATTACTATAGGAAGAATAGAGTAGTTTTATATTTTTAAATTTTGTTTAACAATGCGGAAAGGAACCCTCGTCATAAAGTTGTATTGAATTGAAATTGCAAGCTATTGCTGTTGTCAATTTTGATTTATTGTGCAAGCTATAAAAGGCTTTCAATTTAGAAGTATGATCACTAAAATTATCAAATATTTATATTTAGTCTACAGTAGTATGTTTTATAAAATAAAAATTAAATTTACATAAGAATAAAAATAATTGTTCTACAATAGATTATTTCAGTCATGATTCTCGAGAATATTTTGTATAAGTAAACGGTATATATATTATGTTATTTTTAATATTTTTAATTCATTATCAGGAATTCAATTCATTTAAAGATATACTATGCTCATCCTTTTGTAAAATATTTTTATCTTCGAAAAGTATTGAAATCCATGAAATTCTAACTGAATATGTTTGATTTTAATAAAAGAATGAATAACTTATGGATAGAAAGCTGCATTCCCTTTTACGGGTAAAGTAAAGTTGGTCTTTTTTTTTTAAAAATGCCAGTTGTTTTTAATGACACTATATATTCATATTGTGACGACCTATAGTATGTAGAGTTCAACACATAACATATCTACTTTAAAAGAAGTTGAACATGTTTATTTTATACATACAAAGAGACTGTATAACAATTATTATATATATTTTCAAAAATCAAATTTGAGCAATATTACCATTATGGACAAAGGTTCAAGATAATACTAAAATATCTAATGTTACATAACAAAATTCGTTAAAATTATAAATTCAATCAGATAAGAAATAACCAGAAAGTTATTTCTGGATTTAAATTGTAACTTTGCTCTGATAAAGTAAATTAGTCTAGTGACTGACCTTTAAAATACTTTTCTGCAATGATCGTCAATTTAATTTTTTTCATCGCCAATTACGTTATAAAAACGCCATCGTCAAGTTTTGCACATTGACATTTGTATCCAGAATAATAGGAATATTATTATAAAAACATAATCTATTTATACAAAAGATGAAAATTCTTATGTACAAAAAGTACACAAAAAGGTCAGTATTGCCTCTAAAGCAGTGTTTTTTTTTTAAGTTTCATATTTATAGTCGACTTTATCAATCTTAACTCTGCATAAAACTTCATCTACTGAACAATTATATTAGAAGTCACTAGTTAAAGCGGCCTTCTGCTTTTAATTACGTTATCTTAAGTGGAAAATGAAATACGCCGAAGATTAAAAAATCATAAGCAACGTGAAAACACCTCGATACCTCTAATCTAGCTGCTCTCTTAATAAATTTATATATTAGGTAAATCAAGTGAGGTTTTACAAAAGCATTAAAATGGCTGCGAAGGAATTAAATGGAAAAGAATAAGTCAAATGTTACCTGAAGAAAGTTGTAATGAATGTGAAATGATTTGTTATAAAAGAAGCAAAATGTGATAGTAGTATTTTGACTTCCGTTCAAATATTCAATTACATGTACCATAAATACTCCTAGGCTCCTAAATTATCGTGTACTTATTTCTTTAATAGCTAATAATGATTATAGTGGTTTTTTGTGTTGTTATTTTTGCCAAGTGAGTACATTTCTCCAGTATCCTTTTATTTTGCGATAATCGTATGAAAAAGTTAAGTTTTTGGCCTGTCAGGGTATCTAGAGTCACTTCTACATGTAAATAACATCAGTGTTTGGTTGTCTCTTTCCTTTTAACACTAAATTCGATTTTTAACTTGTTTTCCCCTTACAATTGAATATGATAAAATACGATCAAGTGAAACAATAAGATTAATACGAAGGAAAAATTTAATGACACATTTCTTTGCAACGACATATCTATAAAAGTCATATACTATTTTATGAGAAAGTTTTATATGACCTTATAGTCTAAAAAATCTTTCCATAACAAAACAACAGATATGGGCAAGCTATTTGTTTAATTGGTATATGCGTGTTGATCTTGCCTTGCCTTTTTGATCTTCATTGTTTACACTTATATTGTACATCCATGCTCGGTACATCTAGGTAAAATTACCGTTAATAATGTCTATGTTTCCGGTTGACGTTTATATGTAAAAAAAATGCTCATTTATAAATAAGCTCATTGCAATTCTATGATTTTAACAAGTGACAGTAAGAAGATGTATGTAAACGAATACATGTTTATAAAATAAAAGATAAAAGAATATCACTGTTAAAATTAGTCATTTTTCAAAGCAATTCGATTTCTGATGCAGTTTCTTATTAATAATTAGAGGTACTCAAAAAAAAACATTACTTCCGTTTCAAATGTGTTTTTACAACAGCGTTTTGATAGTTCTTGAAGACAAACAAAATAACGTTTGTTTGTATTTAAATTCAGCAAATTCGAGACACTCAGACAGATAGAAATAATACCAAGCATAAATTAAATTAAATTAATCTATTATAACATTTAGTAAATAAGCTGTTGATAAAATATCTTGAACGTTTTCGTTATAACTCTAATTCTATCGCATTTTAATTTGTTTTCCATTAGTTCAATCTAAAATATATTAAAAATAGT
>NW_026862267.1:0-22291 GCF_026571515.1 Ruditapes philippinarum | reverse complement strand
TCGCGATAGCTATTACGTGCGCTCGCGGATATGCATTCCGCATTTGGACTCTGACCGGGGATCCTCGCATGAATAGTTCGACACCCTGTGTATGTGTCGAACCTACAGCGGTTAGGGGCTAGTGGTTTTTTTTTAAATCACTCGGCCACGGAGGCCCTTAAATGATCTATGAAAGAAATAAGAAGACAATTACATACGTATTTTGTTATCATCAGAAATATATGTACAAAAAAATGAGTGAGACTAAAAAAAGGACTTGGGCACCACACTAAATACCGTATTCCGGTATATACCGGGCAAGGCGCTTGAATCTTAAAATGCCTTTTTACCCAACGGAATGAACTTAAATAGGTCTAATTCATCTTTTCACACCGAGTTATGCATGATAATGAATGAACAATGTAAAAATCGGCGAAAAAAAACGATATTTGTCTATTTTGTGATTATGATTTCTGCAAGCTTCTAGAGGTACTGATCCAATCCTGTATTGAGTTAAATCCTAAAAAAATCGTCATTTTCCAAGAATTGCGGCTTTCAGATCCGCCATTGAAAAAGCACTTAAACGTGCATGAGTTCCTAAAAAAATCCGGGTAATGCCATTATTATGGAATATCGGGCCACTCAGAATCGGGCGAGACTCGACATTTCGCTGAGACATGAAGCGAGGCACGGTATTGTAACACGAGATCTCGAAGTATCCCGTACCACGAGATTTCAGAAATGAATAATTTTTTACTTCTTTAGATAGGGGCAAGTATGAATTTATCAATATTCAAATAATGATTTCTGAGGAAGTTAGTTGCTTTTAACCCAAAGAAATTCGCGATAAATGTGAAATAATGCGTCATAAAAGTAGCAAAATGTAAACAAAGTAGTACTTTGCCTTCAATACAAAATTCTAAATCACTTCATCTGTACAGATGCCAAAAAACAGCAGATGAAAAAATGCTTCAGGTGCCAATGATTAACGTTTTGGAGCTATACAATTATACCAAAAATAAAAAGCTTTTGATGAATGCAAATAAAAGCATTTCTAAGGCATAATTGGCCTTTGAGTGATTTTTAGGTAGACTATAATAGAAATTCTTCTTAGCGGTATATGACCTGGAATCAATTTCTTGCCTGGCGTCGACGAACGAGATGCGAAGCGAGACGCGAGATTTCGGCGAGATGCGAAACGCCAGATATTGTATCATTAAATATCAACCTATTACGGTGTTCCGTTTGGACATAAGAAACATTTTGTCTCCCTGAACAGCTATGCACAATGGTACAAAGGTGTAATTGAGATTGTACGATAGTACGATGATTAAAACACGATGGCACGATGGTGAAATCACGATGATGCGATGACACGATAGGGAAAATAATATCGCGTTTTCATCATCATGCCATCGCAGTTTTATCATATCGTACCATCGTATTTTTCTATCGTAACATCGTCTTTCACCATACTACCATCACGTTTTCATCATCGAACCTTCGCTGTTTACCATCGTACAATCGTTGTTTCACATTCGTACCATTGTCTTTTCAGCATCGCGTTTTCATCAAAAACGTACCATCATGCCATCGCGCTGTCACCATTGAACCATCGTGAACGGGATTTAGTATGTTTCGGTGTACGCCTTCAGGTTAAGCCAATCAATTTCTTAAATTAGAGATATTATAATTAATAGTTCACTTTAGGTTTTCATAAAGAAAGCATAAGTTATCCTATTCATGATTACACTTGACATGAGGTAAAACGGCGAACTTCGATTCTAAAAAAAGAATTTCTTCCGCAGGGAAATAATTATGTGACAAATAATTCATAATAATGACATGATACAAATGTGCTTTCTTGTCCCTTAAAAACACATAAGACAAATGTGCTTTCTTGTCCCTTAAAAACACATAAGACAAATGTGCTTTCTTGTCCCTTAAAAACACATAAGACAAATGTGCTTTCTTGTCCCTTAAAAACACATAAGACAAATGTGCTTTCTTGTCCCTTAAAAAACTTGATCGGAGCACATTCGTCACACAAATTAGTTTTTTTGGGTAGACATTTGAGGTCCCATTTGTCTCATGTGGGACAAATGCGACCGCATCGGTCTTACGTAAGACAAATGTGCTCCGAGACAAATGTGCTCCTACAGCGCTATGTAATAAAAGTCACCACTGACGTTTAAAATAATAATCATTTTAAGAACACTAGTTCCATAATAAAAAATATCTGTAAACATAAATGCTGCTGTATCTTTTATAAATTACCTCACAAAACATAATTTACGCATTTTTTCTCGATTATTTTTAGACGGACTTCTTCGTAAAATATGGCAGAGCTATGTATATACATTGTAGTTAGAGTCATCCCAAATGTTTAAATATCATTTTTAAAAGACGAGTTCCATGATAAACAATATCTGTTAACATAAATGTAGATGTATATTTTTGTGACGTCATTTATGGGTCTCATAATGGTCCATAACTATTTTGGCTGTTTTGTGACCGAAACTGAATTAATTTAGTTACTTTATAAAAGTCAGTTTTCATGTGATGCGAGAGCCATCTAAAACATAAGCTCCCATTTGGTTTTTTCACACCAGATATGACGTCATTAGCATGAGTGTCATCAAACACATTGTAGACATGTTGGATACATTACAAATAACTAATGTAACAATGGCAAGGAAAACTTCACAAAACACGTTCATATATCCATTGACAACTTAATACTAGTAGGTTTGTTGATCTTTGTCCTAAACTTATATTAATACTGACTTTTAAATAGTATGTATATGAATCATAAAATGATGATATGTATGATGAAGTTAGCTGTGTTGAATAATAGAAGTCATATATCTTAGGCCCTTTTGGTGGGTTTCTACTCATTTACCATATCTCGCGTGGCTTATTATCACAGGCAGCGAGTTGTAGACCCTGTGAATCATATGTAATCTCTTCACACTTCTGGAAATTTAGATTATGTATGGTTCCATCCTGAAAAAGATTTGTGTAAAAATGTGAAAATTAAATTAATCGACCAACTGCGAACAATACATTATGCATTGTGCAAGAGCAATGGCACTAATCGTACATTGTTAATAACCCGGCTTAAAAATGTATGTTTTTCAAAGTCTTAGTCGTTTCTTGTATGTATACACATCTGTCAACAATTATGTGTTGTTTTCTAACAATCTGCCAATAAGTTTCCGTTCTTTTGAAAAGGTGAAAACAGGGTCTTTCAAATAGAAAGACCTTGGTGATCCAAAGTTTATTCCTTAAAACAGACATCATCGGGCCAATACATAATTTCAAAAATGGCAGACAACCTATTGAATAAATTACTCCGCTGATGTCACGGATAAAGACTAGTTGTATAACGGTATGGTGCAATTCTTTCATCTCCTAGAATTGTTTATTTTATTTATAAAAGCAAACGATCATTAATGTGTTTTTGTTTAAAGTAAATAATATATTATCGCCTCCTCATTTCCATTGTTGAAATAATTTCTTCAGCTCTTGCAAAAGTCCTCTGAACTTGAGGCTACTGGAGCGAAAAAAGGTTTTTAGCTCGACTTTAAGTAGAGGTATTGTTATAGTCCTGGCGGCGTTGCTGTTGTCGTTGCCGTCCGCTAACTTGTACCTGGATCATAACTTTTTTAGTTCTTAGTGTATTGTCTTTATACTTGGTCACAACAACCCTTTGAAAAAGACCTTTCAGTAAACACACTAACCTTGACCTTCATCCATAAATGACATTGACCTTCATGGTCAAAAGTCCAAATTTTGCTTGTTCTTGCTATTATTGCTTTATTGTTGCCTTAAGGTCTATGTATACCTCTGTTAAAACTAACAATGTCAAGTCAACTCCAATAAATTCATACGTTGGAGTGAAACAAAGAGACCCGTCAACCAGTTTATTGTGTCTATTTTTACTTAATGATATTTTGGAAAGTACACGGAATAATTTAGACGGAATAATTAATCTTGGTGATATGCAAATATTTCTATTATTGTTCGCAGATGACGCTGCGATTTTTTCTAAAAACCCTAAAACATTATAGTCATTATTAAACGATATCGAATTATACTGTAATACATGTAATTACAATTTGAAACTTAATGTAAATATAACAAAAATAATGATTTTTGAAAACGGTCGTCACACAAATTATGATTTTTACTTATATAACACAAAAATTGAAGTTGTCAAATCCTTTAACCCATTACTTCATATACACGCCTTTTAACGCCTTTTTCACCCCCCTTTTTGTTGTCTCAAATGATGAAAAAATGCCTTATTTAGGCCCCAAACACTTGTTTTTGTTTGAGAAATGTTGTTAAAAAAAGTGACCCTTTTTTCGGCGCGGCCCCCCAACCAAAAGATACATCAGGGGGTTGCCAGAAGGGGGATGTGCCCCCTTCTGTTTGGGGGGTTTGAATGGGGGCGGAGTCCCCCTCATCGCCAAGAAAATTTTGGACTTGTGAGAGGCTGTAAATGACCCCAGATTGATCATAAGGTAACGTGTAACCAACGCTGAAAAGCATTTGACTCTATCTCAATCCATTGAGAAGTTGCAGCACTTTGAAATCAATTTTGATGGAAATAATCAACGCAAAATAGTGATTTTTGGCAATTTTGAGATGTCCCCTCGTTGCCATGGTAACAGAAAATTTAAGCCTGAGCATGTTGTTGCAAGGACAATGGTCCAGTCAACATTTGTGCCAAGTTTGATTAGTGTTGAAGCAGTTTTTATAGTATTATAGCAATTTGAACTTGTAACGGGAGACTTTTCAATGAAAACAGCCATTTTTCACAAAATGCTCATGAAGCAATGGGTTAAATAGGCGTACATCTATTCAAAAACGGACAATGGAATAGAACGCAAGAACGTATAGCACAACATGCGTCTTTCGCTCTTCATAATTTGTTTATTATTTTTAATCAAGTAGATTTAACCGTTTCACAGCAAATAAAATTGTTTGATTCTCTCGTATCATCAACGTTGAATTACACGGCGGAGGTATGGGCATAACACATCGCACCCGCTGTTGAAGTTATTCATTGTAAATTTTGTAGAAAAATTTTAGGAACAAAATTATTTACAAACCGAGAAGCGTAATATGGCGAACTTGGTCGAACACCTATGTATATTCAACGGAAAATAATTATGATTAAATATTGGATTAAGTTATTATCGCTTCAAGAAAGTACTATCCTTTTAAAACATATTTTATGTTAAGAATTGATGCTGACAATGGACAATCTGATAATGGTAAAAATTGGGCTTACACTATTAAACAGATATTAGATGAATCTGGATTAATATTTGTATGGGAAAACCAATATAACATACAGGTAGATTTTAAAACAATTAAATTCATAATTCTTAGTTTGTATTACGAAAAATGGTATACCTTGATAAATAATTCACCTAGTCTTGATACATACATTTATTAAAAATTAAACATAATTTTGATTTAGAAAAATACTTAAGCGTAATTAAAGAACCAAAGTATAGAATATCCTCATCTAGATTCAGAACATCGTCCCATTATTTAGCTATAGAATATGTAAGATATCGTAATATTCCAAGAAATGAACGTTTTTGTAAAAATTGCCAATTTAATAAAATAGTGGATGAATATCATTTTTTACTTATTTGCCCGAAGTTCTCCGATTTGAGAAAAAGGTATCTTAAACGGTATTACTACACATTGCCGACTTAGCAAACGTTTATCAATTTAATGTCTGGGTCATCGTTAACTGTAATTAATGGTTTAAGCAAATTTATATATCATGCTAACACTAAGAAATTAATCCTATCAAATGTTATCTGTATTTTATTCACATGATTGTAAGGCTCTTCTGAAAAAAAATCCATGTTCTTGTGTTGTTTGTGTTTATATATTTTTTACTTGCTATAAACATGTATTTGTTTAATGGAATAAAGTTTTGAAGTTGAATTTACCTCATATTACAGGGCAGACACTTGTAAATATATCTCTGAATATTGATTAAACATAGTCTGATAACTGTACCCGTCTTGCTAAAAAAATCTTACAGTTTGCTTTCAAAAAACAAACGCAATTCTTGTGTTTGTTTTTTGTTTCCTTTGTCTGAAAGTGTCACCCCGTTATAAAACATGTACTTTTGGCTGAAGGTATTCTTCGGCATGTTCATTGGTGGTAGAACAAATGTAAATTTTTTGAAACTTCATTGAATTACACAGTAATGACAAGCAACTATACAGCACAAATATTTCTAAAAAAGAATTGAACTCACTACGTTCACTTTGCCAAGGTGAAACTATCATTATTAAAAAATTAGATAAGTCAAATATGATAGTTATAATGAACAAAATTGACTATAGTCATGAAGTGGAACGCCAATTGAATAACAATACATATTACTCAAAATTAGACAATAACCCGACACAGGAAATAAAACTTAATATTCAAAACTGTATAAACAAGATATCTGAAATAAACAGTAACATAACTATCTAAATTTGACATTTTTCCAAACATCATAAGAACGCGCCAAACTTATATCTTCATAAAGATAATAATGAAAGTCTACCCATAGGATATCCAGACAGACCAATTGTTTCTGCATAAAATAGTTATACAGAAAATATTTCAAAATACCTTGACTTTATATTACAACCATATATGAAATCATTACCGTCGTATGTGAAAGATTACTCTGGTTGTTTGCGTAAATTAAAATCTTTACCTAAACTTTCAAAAGATTCAGTACTTGTTACTTTGGATGTAACTTCATTGTATACAAATGTCCCACACGAAGATCGGATAGCTGCTTGTAAATACTTTCTTGATAATGAAAATTGTGGTAGTAAATTATCAACGGAGGATCTATCCTTTCGACGGGATATGCACTCTTCTTAAAGTAACACAGAAAAGTAATCATTTTCAATTTAATATTACTAAACGTTACAGACGTATCATTTCAGACAATGATAAATTTCATGAATCTCTAATAAATTTAGAATCCCTTTTCAAGATCAGAAATTATCCTGATAGCAAGCTAAAATCTGCTTTTGCAAAAGTAAAATATTCAACTCAAGAAGAAACTCTGGAAAATAACCAAAATATAACAGAGCAGCAAAAAATCATACCATTTATTATCCCATATAATCCGTCTCTTCCCCATCTTGGTCTTATAATAAATAAATACTGGGATCTTTTAATGTTGTCAGAAAATGACAGTGTTAAAATTTACATAATCATAAACCAATCTTAGCATACACCCGTCTCAAAAATCTTCAAGATTCCCTCACCCATTCAACTCTAAATAAACGGAATATGAACGGTAAAACTAATAAGTGTAATAGAAAAGGATGTACTCACTGTAATAATATTGAAGAAAATAGTAAATTCATAAGTACAAATACTGGAGAAACATTCGAAATGCATTTTGATGGAAATTATACTTCTAGTGACGTGATTTATTTAATTACTTGTAAAAAATGTAGAATACAGTATGTCGGTCAGACCCATCAACAGGTATCAAAAAGAATGAACAGCTATAAATTTGATATAAAACTAATTGTCATCCCAATTCTTCATTTCAATTCTGTAGATCATTCTTTGATGCCTTTTCCTTCATGCCGATTGATAAAGTTCATGATAATATGGGGAGACTTTTGAAGGAGACATATTGGATACATAAGTTAGAAACAAATCCCCCCGCCGAAGGGTTTGAATGCATAAGTACTTTACAATTAATAAGATCGTTTTTCAAGTATATATACTTGCAACTTTTTACAAACTCGTCAATATCTTTTTTAGTACATATCGGCATAATAAGACTGTTCTATTTTAGTAGTCATTTAATGTATCTAGAAATGTTATTAATTTATTTTAATCTATACAAATACATTATTTATGTCAATGATATAAGTATTATATTACCTCCCTTTATTCACGCATATTTTTGAATTGTTGTATTTATATTCTACATAATTCATAATGTATTCATATGATTTTTGATTTTTCATATAACATAAATTAATTTTGAGCATAATACCATAACTTGAATAGATAATAGATAGATCATTTTCATTTTATTTGATAAGTTTTATAAGATATACTGATTGATAACGATGTTTCTAAATTATTATCTCCCTTTTTACAATTCCAACATGTGATAAAAGCGCGTTTTTTTTTCGAAATGCTAATTGTTATTTTCATACTTGTTGTATAATTATTTCTAGCCTAGTTTCTCTATGAAAATATCTTTTGATCCACTTATTTTCAGTAATTCTTTTTGAAAATTATATATGCTATATAAAAAAATTACGTTTATACATACGTATGCACATGTTTTATTGTATTACTTATTGAAATATTATAACGTTTCTTTTACGCGCCAAATGTGACGTCTATTAACGTAGATGTTTGTTTTGTACGTTTACGTCATTTTTCTTTATGTATCACCTGAGGAAGCTGAATAAAGCGAAACTTTTTTTGATACTTAATTTGTGTTGGTTTTTGATCCAATTGTCCAATGAATGACACTCTTACAACGTATTGTGTACATTGCAGAAGAACAAAAATACAGAAAGTACAACTTTTATATAACATGTCCCTTCATTTTGACAGATTATAAAAGGACAATGTTAGGTATGATTTGAAACATAAGGCATATTAACAATACTTATCACATAAACCGCGGCGCAGGAGTGTAATAAAGCCATTTAATAAAAACGGTATTACACTAGACAATATTACACTAGTGTAATAACACTTTGACGTCACGTCATTTGCGCTACATAAACATAGCGTTAAAGCGAGCTAATGTTAGCGTTACACTATAGGTGCGTCAAAGAAAAATGGCTCTTGATAACACTTTACCGTTCTTATTATGTACATAAAGTTAGTTCCCTATTCCTTATTCCTTATTCCTTTTTCGAATAAGGAATAAGGAATCAGTTCCTTATTCCTTTTCGAATAAGGAATAGGGAACTAGTTCCTGATTCCTTATTCAAATCTAAATAAGGAACAGCAGAATTAGTATTTATTCAAAATAAAATTAATACCTCATTCAAATCATTGCATAAAGAATCTGCATAAATCATTTTTGAAAAAAAATGTTAAAAGTCGAATACGGAATAGGGAATAGTTCCTTATTCCATATTCATCTCCGAATAAGGAACAGAAGAAAATACGTAAAGAAAGACATCAGTTGCAATTATTTTTGATAAATGTGCATTAGAATTGCAAGGATCAATCATAAAAATCATGAAATAAAGCATCTGCATAAAGATATTTTTCAAAAAAATGTTAAAGTCGAATAAGGAATAGGGAACAAGTTCCCTATTCCTTATTCAACTCCGAATAAGGAACAGAAGGAAATACGTAAAGAAAGACACCAGTTGCAGTTATTTTTGATAAATATGCATAAGAATTGCAAGAATCAATCATTAAAATCATGAAATAAAGCATCTACATAATTTTTTTTGAAAAAAATGTTAAAGTCGAATAAGGAATAGGGAACCAGTTCCTTATTCCTTATTCAACTTCGAATAAGGAACAGAAAGAAATACGTAAAGAAAGACACCAGTTGCAGTTATTTTTGATAAATCTGCATTAGAATTGCAAGGATCAATCATAAAAATCATGAAATAAAGAATCTGCATGAAAATATTTTGGAAAAAAAATGTTCAGGTTCATTCGACTCCGAATCAGGAACAGAAGTAATTACGTAAAGAAAGACAGCAGTTGCAGTTTTTTGTGATAAATCTGTATAAGAATTGCAAGGATCAATAATTGAAATCATGAAATAAAGCATCTACATAATTGTTTTGAAAAAAATGTTAAAGTCGAATAAGGTATAGGGAACCAGTTCCTTTTTCCTTATTCAACTCCGAATAAGGAACAGAAGAAAATATGTAAAGAAAGACACCAGTTGCAGTTATTTTTGATAAATTTACATAAGAATTGCAATGATCAATCATAAAAATCATGAAAAAAGCATCTACATAATTTTTTTTGAAAAAAAAATGTTAAAGTCGAATAAGGAATAGGGAACCAGTTCCTCATTCCTTATTCAACTCCGAATAAGGAACAGAAGTTATTACGTAAAGAAAGACACCAGTTGCAGTTATTTTTGATAAATCCGCATAAGAATTGCAAGAATCAATCATTAAAATCATGAAATAAAGCATCTACATAATTTTTTTTGAAAAAAATGTTAAAGTCGAATAAGGAATAGGGAACCAGTTCCTTATTCCTTATTCAACTCCGAATATGGAACAGAAGGACAGACGTAAAGAAAGACACCAGTTGCATTTATTTTTTATAAATCTGCATTAGAATTGCAAGGATCAATCATAAGAATCATGAAATAAAGCATTAGCATAAAGCTATTTTGGAAAAAAAATTGTTCAGGTTCATTCGACTCCGAATAAGGAACAGAAGTTATTACGTAAAGAAAGACAGCAGTTGCAATTATTATTGATAAATCTGCATAAGAATTGCAAGGATCAATCATTAAAACCATGAAATAAAGCATCTACATAATTCTTTTGAATAAAATGTTAAAGTCGAATAAGGAATAGGGAACCAGTTCCTTATTCCTTATTCAACTCCGAATAAGGAACAGAAGTTATTACGTAAAGAAAGACACCAGTTGCAGTTATTTTTGATAAATCTGCATAAGAATTGCAAGAATCAATCATTAAAATCATGAAATAAAGCATCTACATAAGTTTTTTTGAAAAATTGTTAAAGTCGAATAAGGAATAGGGAACCAGTTCCTTATTCCTTATTCAACTCCGAATAAGGAACAGAAGGAAATACGTAAAGAAAGACACCAGTTGCATTTATTTTTTTATAAATCTGCATTAGAATTGCAAGGATCAATCATAAGAATCATGAAATAAAGCATTAGCATAAAAATATTTTGGAAAAAAAAATATATTCAGGTTCATTCGACTTCGAATAAGGAACAGAAGTTATTACGTAAAGAAAGACAGTAGTTGCAGTTATTTTTGATAAATCTGCATAAGAATTGCAAGGATCAATCATTAAAATCATGATATAAAGCATCTAAATAATTTTTTTTTTTGAAAAAAAATGTTAAAGTCGAATAAGGAATAGGGAACCAGTTCCTTATTCCTTATTCAACTCCGAATAAGAAACAGAAGAAAATATGTAAAGAAAGATACCAGTTGCAGTTATTTTTGATAAATTTGCATAAGAATTGCAAGGATCAATCATTAAAATCATGAAAAAAAGCATCTACGTAATTTTTTTGAAAAAAAAATGATAAAGTCGAATAAGGAATAGGGAACCAGTTCCTTATTCCTTATTCAACTCCGAATATGGAACAGAAGGACAGACGTAAAGAAAGACACCAGTTGCATCTATTTTTTATAAATCTGCATTAGAATTGCAAGGATCAATCATAAGAATCATGAAATAAAGCATTAGCATAAAGCTATTTTGGAAAAAAAATTGTTCAGGTTCATTCGACTCCGAATAAGGAACAGAAGTTATTACGTAAAGAAAGACAGCAGTTGCAATTATTATTGATAAATCTGCATAAGAATTGCAAGGATCAATCATTAAAACCATGAAATAAAGCATCTACATAATTCTTTTGAATAAAATGTTAAAGTCGAATAAGGAATAGGGAACCAGTTCCTTATTCCTTATTCAACTCCGAATAAGGAACAGAAGTTATTACGTAAAGAAAGACACCAGTTGCAGTTATTTTTGATAAATCTGCATTAGAATTGCAAGGATCAATCATAAGAATCATGAAATAAAGCATTAGCATAAAAATATTTTGGAAAAAAAATATATTCAGGTTCATTCGACTTCGAATAAGGAACAGAAGTTATTACGTAAAGAAAGACAGTAGTTGCAGTTATTTTTGATAAATCTGCATAAGAATTGCAAGGATCAATCATTAAAATCATGATATAAAGCATCTAAATAATTTTTTTTTTGAAAAAAAATGTTAAAGTCGAATAAGGAATAGGGAACCAGTTCCTTATTCCTTATTCAACTCCGAATAAGAAACAGAAGAAAATATGTAAAGAAAGATACCAGTTGCAGTTATTTTTGATAAATTTGCATAAGAATTGCAAGGATCAATCATTAAAATCATGAAAAAAAGCATCTACATAATTTTTTTGAAAAAAAATGTTAAAGTCGAATAAGGAATAGGGAACCAGTTCCTCATTCCTTATTCAACTCCGAATAAGGAACAGAAATTATTACGTAAAGAAAGACAGCAGTTGCAGTTATTTTTGATAAATCTGCATAAGAATTGCAAGGATCAATCATTAAAATCATGAAATAAAGCATCTACATATTTTTTTTTTGATAAAAATGTTAAAGTCTAATAAGGAATAGGGAACCAGTTCCTTTTTCCTTATTCAACTCCGAATAAGGAACAGAAGGAAATACGTAAAAAAAAGACACCGGTTGCAGTTATTTTTGATCAATCATAAATATCATGAAATAAAGCATCTGCATAAAAATATTTTGGAAAAAAAATGTTCAGGTTCATTCGACTCCGAATAAGGAACAGAAGTTATTACGTAAAGAAAGACAGCAGTTGCATTAAAACATAATAACCCAACTTATAAAGGGAAAGAACTAACTAAAATGGCACCTAGAGTTATGGCTCTTTAACAACGCACTTTCTGTCATTCACCTCTATTTATGCGCCAAATATCAACTAAATGCTTTCATAGTTAAGGAGATTTGCTCCGGGCAATCAATAATCATGAAACCTATAAACCCATCTGGATGTTTAGGCAAAAGTCTGTCTAGCAAACTCTTGTATGTTTGTCTGTCATTAAAACAAAACATCAATTTGATGTTTCAGAGACACGACTTACTATGGTAAGCTACTTTATAACAACTACATTGATATTTAATCAGAAAAAGTGTTATCCTTTAATGACAGTTATTTGAAAATGTGAAAAGAAATAAAAGCTTCTCTCAAAAGTCTATCATAAAAAATATCATACAGACAATCAAGCATTTGTAACTAGATAATGTGTTTTACTTACATTAACAACATGATACGAGCAAAGCTCAAATCATTTTATAGAAAAAAATCACAAGATGAAAAATGAAGTTGTTCACATAGTCTTACGCAATTAACAGTAGAATTTTTAGGTTTTCATCTGTAAAAGCCGATGGTAATTATGAAATGTTTCTTTACTGTAGCTTCCACACGTTTGTAGTTCTATGTGATATATGATACAAATAACACATTTTCACTTATTTAAAGTATTGCTTTAAGTACTTTTCCTGACACGAAGCAGTAGTGCATGAACTTGAGTATATCCGTGCATTTCTTTCTTTTGTGGCTGGACTTTATTTTTCAGCCCGTCATATAGCTTACCGGAACAATCATGGAAAAATTCACATATGAAATGGTTTCCGTTCCCGTATGTTATGGCAAACACGGTATACCTGAAAAAAGCAAGTAAGAATATTTTGAGAGATTAAATTTGTAACGATATCCCTTTTAAGGGACATTGATATGCAAATCTACAACAGTCCAATTGTTGGTCAGGATATGTTCACGAAATTAGCAGTTTATTTTTTCGAAAGATAAGAATATAAACACCATTTCCATAATAATTTGTCTTTCAATATTAAAACTAAAAATAATTCAATCATAAATCGTCATTACGGTATCGACACATGTGCGATGCAAAACCTCGTATCATGGATCTGTAAAGTTGTAACAATAAATAATAACAACAACGATAACAGCTATTCCATAGACAAAAGTTAAAACTATCGGATATTTTAAAAGCAACTTTTACCATTATAATATCACACAGCAATTGTATCCTTTTATGGGGGCTTAACTCTAAACTTTTGTTGTAATGACTTCATTATGAAGAATTTATTTTAATGTTGTATTAATGTAAATGTGACAACCTGCTACTAGGGCTAAACGGTAACGACTTCTCCAATCTTTGTCTTGAATACACATGCTTCAACATTGACAATTAGCACCTCTGGGAGAATGTCTCCGTTCTGAAAACGCCTTGGTTGCCACACTCTATGCCCCGTGCATATTCTAAAGACAAAGTTGTTAGAATAGTCAGTTGTCAACTGTCCTTTTTACAATTTTATAAGTTATATAAAGCAATCGTACTTATGAAATTCCATCATCTTTTTTATAGATATAATGAAACACAGTAGTCAAAAGTGATATATCATTAGTTATAAAGATTCTTGACAGATTATATGGCCCTATATAAACGATTGTTTGTATATATAACCCGAGCCGCTAGGCGAGGGTTATATTGCATACAACCTTTTATATACGGCCTTATAACATGTCAGGAATCTTTATGACGAATTTATAGTACAGCAGACTTCTTTTTTTGGGGAAATATGTGATTTCTACATAAACTGAAAGAAGCCGTGTATATAAAGCTATATAATACTGCACGTTTGTAACGTCGCTTTTCAATGGATAATCGTGGCGTTTATATAATTTTATATACACGGCTGATGTCGATTCATAAATAAATCTTACTTTTTTTCTCTAAAAATGATGTTTGTTGTATTATAAAGTCGTTATAAAGATTGCTGAAAGGTTATATGGCCGTATATAAACGGATGTTTGCAATATTACCCTCGCTTAGCGGTTCGGGTTATATGTACAAATATGCATTGATATAGGGCCATATAACCTGCCAACAATCTTTATAACTAATAATATAAACGTCATTAGTATCCAATGAAAAGTGACGTTACAAACGTGCAGTATTATAAAGTGTTATATAACTAGTTTCGTCCAATATTAGACACACAGTTCGAACCCTTCATGCACATGAAGTAACTTTGGATTAAATAAAACTATGCAGAACAAAATTTACAATACCAATACCTCTTACGACCTTGACGCTTTTTTCTACATTTCTGTGAAACAATGTCCCTGACTTGACCAAAAATCCAAAGAGTCTTGGATTGTACGTCGTTCTGTATTACTGAAACAATACGAATAAGTCAAAAGGATTTTGGCCATTGCTAGCTGCATAAACTAATTAAAAGAAACAGATTTTGGGTATCATTGACATACATGCATAGAAATTTCTTACAATCTTTTAAATGTTGTAGAAGTGGCGTATGCCTTGTTAAAGTTATAAGCTTTGTACACTACATTTGTGTTTTAGTAATTTGTATTCTTTAACTATTTTGTCAGTCTTGTGATAATCTCAGAAGGTGTAGGGATATATATCTGAATTTGTCCGTCTGGCTATTCGTCCTTCAGTCCGTACGCCACACCTCTAGTTTGGAATATATTCTATCAACTATTTACTTATGAACCTTAAACTGCTTTTATCATTAAATCTTATTGAGCCTAAGTGCAATATATAGATACTGTTAATCTTCATTTCACTTTTTTCAGTTATTCCATTTTGCATTTTTTTATTCACATTTAATTTTGAATCAGAACTCAAAATATTATCTGAGGTTTCATAATTAATCATCCAAAGTGCATATATGTCAATAAGGCGTCATGCTGTGTATATTGACTGTAACTCTTTACCTGATAAATTTTGAGTTATTGTCCCTAGTTTTTCATATTAATTAATATCTGTTCTGAATGTCAATCAAAAAGTATTAAAGATATCAATATGAAACTTCATAGTGCATAGACGTTTTTTAAGAATTTGAAACTAAAAGAACATAAAAGCTAATACATAGTATCATTGTTATGTGCTATAAACATTGCGAAGTGATATTACTGTAATGGAAATTGTATTTTTGTTCTTTGAATTGTAGCGTAATTATAACTTACTGAAAAAACAATCTCTCCAGATAATCTTTGTTCGACTCTTTGCGGGCATTTATCATTTGAACAGATTGATTCTGACGTATGTGTCTGAAGGTCTCCATAATATCTTACGAAATGTTCATGTTCTGTCCCGAATAGATTAATGACATGGTCATTTACTAATTCGGGATTTGTGTTTCTTATCAATAACAATTTCCCCTCTGCCCAACGTCTTCTGGTGAACAGGTCGGAGACTTCGAGAATAACTATTCCGATTCCACCACTCTCTGTCAGCCATTTTCACATTGGATGTAAGAATGAAATGTAACATGAACAAAAGATTGTCAATTGTGCACGTGTTATCCAGTTGGTACTCTCTAATTTCTCCTCCCCATGGACAGAATGGCATTTTTTTTCAAAAAAAATATGTAAGGAATAAGGAACTGGTTCCCTATTCCTTATTCGACTTTAACATTTTTTTCAAAAAATAAAATAAAAATATGTAGATGCTTTATTTCATGATTTTAATTATTGATCCTTGCAATTCTTATGCAGATTTATCAAAAATAACTGCAACTGGTGTCTTTCTTTACGTAATTACTTCTGTTCCTTATTCGGAGTCGAATGAACCTGAACATTTTTTTTTCCAAAATATTTTCATGCAGATGCTTTATTTCATGATTTTTATGATTGATCCTTGCAATTCTAATTCAGATTTATCAAAAATAACTGCAACTGGTGTCTTTCTTTACGTATTTCTTTCTGTTCCATATTCGGAGTTGAATAAGGAATCAGGAACTGGTTCCCTATTCCTTATTCGACTTTAACATTTTTTTCAAAAATATTTTTATGCTAATGCTTTATTTCATGATTTTTATTAATGATCCTTGCAATTCTAAGGCAGATTTATCAAAAATAATTGCAATTGGTGTCTTTCTTTACGTATTTCCTTCTGTTCCTTATTCGGAGTTGAATAAGGAATAAGGAACTGGTTCCCTATTCCTTATTCGACTTTAACATTTTTTTTCAAAAAAATTTATGTAAATGCTTTATTTCATGATTTTAATGATTGATTCTTGCAATTCTAATGCAGATTTATCAAAAAAAACAAACTGCAACTGCTGTCTTTCTTTACGTAATAACTTCTGTTCCTTATTCGGAGTCGAATGAACCTGAACGTTTTTTTTTCAAAATATTTTTATGCTAATGCAGATTTTAAAAAAATAACTGCAACTGGTGTCTTTCTTTACGTTTTTCCTTCTGTTCCTTATTCGGAGTTGAATAAGGAATAAAGAACTGGTTCCTTATTCCTTATTCGACTTTAACATTTTTTTTCAAAAAAAAATTATGTAGATGCTTTATTTCATGATTTTAATGATTTGTTCTTGCAATTTTTATGCAGATTTATCAAAAATAACTGCAACTGCTGTCTTTCTTTACGTAGTAACTTCTGTTCCTTATTCGGAGTCGAATGAACCTGAACATTTTTTTTCAAAAATACCTTTTATGCAGATGCTTTCTTTCATGATATTTATGATTGATCCTTGCAATTCTAATGCAGATTTATCAAAAATACCTGCAACTGGTGTCTTTCTTTACGTATTTCCTTCTGTTCCTTATTCGGAGTTGAATAAGAAATAAGGAACTGGTTCCCTATTCTTTATTCGACTTAAACATTTTTTTTTTCAAAAAAAAATATGTAGATGCCTTATTTCATGATTTTAGTGATTGATTCTTGCAAATCTTATGCAGATTTATCAAAAATAACTGCAACTGGTGTCTTTTTTTACGTAATAACTTCTGTTCCTTATTCAAGTTGAATAAGGAATAAGGAACTGGTTCCCTATTCCTTATTCGACTTTAACATTTTTTTCCAAAAAATTATGTAGATGCTTTATTTCATGATTTTAATGATTGATCCTTGCAATTCTTATGCAAATTTATCAAAAATAACTGCAACTGGTGTCTTTCTTTACACATGTTCTTCTGTTCCTTTTTCGGAGTTAAATAAGGAATAAGGAACTGGTTCCCTATTCCTTATTCGACTTTAATATTTTTTTTTCAAAAAAAATTATGTAGATGCTTTATTTCATGATTTTAATTATTGATCCTTGCAATTCTTATGCAGATTTATCAAAAATAACTGCAACTTGTGTCTTTCTTTACGTAATTACTTCTGTTCCTTATTCGGAGTCGAATGAACCTGAACATTTTTTTTCCAAAATATTTTCGTGCAGATGCTTTATTTCATGATTTTTATGATTGATTCTGGCAATTCTTATGCATATTTATCAAAAATAACTGCAACTGGTGTCTCTCTTTACGTATTTCCTTCTGTTCCTTATTCGGAGTTGAATAAGGAATAAGGAACTGGTTCCCTATTCCTTATTCGACTTTAACATTTTTTTTCAAAAAAAAATTATGTAGATGCTTTATTTCATGATTTTAATGATTGATCCTTGCAATTCTTATGCAAATTTATCAAAAATACCTGCAACTGGTGTCTTACTTTACACATGTTCTTCTGTTCCTTTTTCGGAGTTAAATAAGGAATAAGGAACTGGTTCCCTATTCCTTATTCGACTTTAATATTTTTTTTTTTTTTAAATTATGTAGATGCTTTATTTCATGATTTTAATTATTGATCCTTGCAATTCTTATGCAGATTTATCAAAAATAACTGCAACTGGTGTCTTTCTTTACGTAATTACTTCTGTTCCTTATTCGGAGTCGAATGAACCTGAACATTTTTTTTTCCAAAATATTTTCGTGCAGATGCTTTTTTTTTTCCAAAATATTTTCATGCAGATGCTTTATTTCATGATTTTTATGATTGATCATTGCAATTCTAATGCAGATTTATCAAAAATAACTGCAACTGGTGTCTTTCTTTACGTATTTCTTTCTGTTCCTTATTCAAGTTGAATAAGGAATAAGGAATTGGTTCCCTATTCCTTATTCGACTTTAACATTTTTTTCCAAAAAATTATGTAGATGCTTTATTTCATGATTTTAATGATTGATCCTTGCAATTCTTATGCAAATTTATCAAAAATAACTGCAACTGGTGTCTTTCTTTACACATTTTCTTCTGTTCCTTATTCGGAGTTGAATAAGGAATAGGGAACTGGTTACCTATTCCTTATTCGACTTTAACATTTTTTTTCAAAAATATTTTTATGCAGATGCTTTATTTCATGATTTTTATTATTGATCCTTGCAATTCTAATGCAGATTTATCAAAAATAATTGCAACTGGTGTCTTTCTTTACGTATTTTCTTCTGTTCCTTATTCGGAGTTGAATAAGGAATAAGGAACTGGTTCCCTATTCCTTATTCGACTTTAACATTTTTTCCAAAATAATTCATGCAGATTCTTTATGCAATGATTTGAATGAGGTATAAATTTTTTTTTAAATAAATACTAGTTCTGCTTTACATATATTTGAATAAGGAATCAGGAACTAGTTCCCTATTCCTTATTCGAAAAAGGAATAAGGAACTGATTCCTTATTCCTTATTCGAAAAAGGAATAAGGAATAAGGAATAGGGAACTAACTTTATGTTCATGTTCTTATTTTATATATGTGATAAATAGAATATCATATTCGTGTAGATTCAATACTAAATTTATTGAACTCGTTCAATAAAACAATATTATGCTCGCCAGAGGCTCGCATAATATGATGTTATTCAACTCGTTCAATAAATTTAGTATTAAACCTACACTCATTCAATATCCTCTATATATTTTAAAACAGACTCGAGAATTAAGTTATGATGCCTGTGGTGATTCTGGACGGGGGATGTTAGCTGTTGCTGTTGTTCGTCTGTAATATTATTTATTTATTTTTTATTTATGCATTTATGTATTTATTTATTTATATGTTATATTTATGAGTACGTATTCATTTTATTTTAAGGTAGCTCGCTACTTTCCGACCGAAATATGACAACATCTCAGATCTTGATGATTTTTGGTATGCAAACGTATAAATATGTGAGCTTTACTTCTGCAGTATTATTTTATAAATAAACAGCGTTACTATGACGTCAAAGCGCCCTCTATCGGTGGCGGCGAAATTGCGTCTTTTTTATCAATAAACCGGTCTGTTCTTCTCAATTTTCATCCCATTTCATTCATTTTAATTTTATAATGTTCAGTAAATGTATGTCTTTGTAATGATGTCTTTCTTTAACATTTACTCAATAGTCTGCGATTTTACGTCATTTTCTCTACGTTCTGACGTCCATATTTGATGCAAATATCGCGCGATATCGCAATAAAGATTGTGTAATAAAAAAATTCAACACGGTGAATTTTGCTATAATTTTCCGAGCGTGTATTGAGATAGTGAAGTAAAATATTTATGCAATAAAAATATAGGGTCAACGCGTAAGATATTTTGCTATTACTGTTTTAAAATAAAATAAAGGGTGAGTGAAACGTAATTATTTTGGTGACGTTAATAGATGTTGGAGTTCAAAGAATAATACTAAATAACAATTTTCTTACGTCAAAAAAAGATAGTAAGTATAAACAACACAGGGACTTGATGAAATGTATATTTTTTAAATTGTTGATTATTTTCTCATTGAAAGCATGCGCTAGATGAGCACATTTACAATGTTTAATCCGAATACTTTCCTAATTTGCAGGACACAGTCTCAAATATCTTTTAATTCTAATTTTATAATGGGATGTTGTTAAAGTGTTATATTATTATATGAATTAACTAGTTTCAGCGCAAAAAATAAGATTCACATATTGCTGTATGAATGAAGTAAGAATATTAGTTTGCTTAGCTTATACCCGTAGAATATTTATTTTACGTTACATTCAGCTTTTAAACACTTTCATAAAATCACATACAGGCAGACGAGCCTCGGTGTCAAAACACATCGTAAAAATACAATTAAAATAGATATGCATACAAATGTGCCGAAATAAGTGATAAATAAAATTCAGAAATAATATTCAAATGTGTTAAAGGGACTTCACTGAGGTGTTTTGACATGATGGAACTGAAAATATTTTTTCCAGATAAATTGACCATTTGATGTAGGTTTAGACCATTAATCTTTGTGCAAAATTTCAGAGCATTCGCGCACTTCGTTTTTCCAGAATAATTATTCAAAATGAAAAGCGTTTAAACGCTTTTCATCCAAATCGGGCTAACAAAAGCATAAAAATACGATTTTCAATTTATATCAAAGTATATATCGTAACTTCGCACAGAGGTAGCGTATCTAAAATCGCAGTCTATGCGAAATAATCTGATTTTCACTAATGTCCCAGAAGATTTTAGTAAAGAAAACGAGACGCCGGAAGAGACAGAGCAGAAACTTAGACACCATTTACACACTTCTCTGAAAATAGCAAAAGACATGGCAGACAGTATTCGATTTGAAAGAGTACACAGATCTCCCGGGCATCAACTCCAAGGTAAAGTGCGAACTATTGTTGCCAAGTTCACTTTTTTCAAGGACCGTGAGTTTGTTCGACGGCAGTGGAAAAATCTTAATGGTACGCGATTCTGTATGTATGAACAATTTCCACAGGAAATCATCGCCAAACGCCGGAAGTTAGTTCCGAAGATGAAGGAGGCCAGAGACCAAGGTAAAAAAGCTTGGATTGCGTACGATACTTTGTACATTGATGGACGGCCAATTAGGGACTAGGGTTATCAAGGAGAGGAACTTTCTATTATTTCATGGAATGTGCACGGGCTCACGAACGATAAAAAGTCTTGTTCAAACTTTTTAGATATTATTACTAATAGTGACATTTGTTTTCTGTATGAAACATGGACCAATTCCTTAAGCAATATTACTCTTAACGGTTATGTTTCGCATCATTACTATAGAAAATTTCAAAACAGGAATGCTCGAAGATGTAGCGGTGGTTTAGTTTTGTATTTCAAAGAACATTTATCCCCTGGTATTCAAATTGTTAAAAATTATCACGATACTATTATTTGGTTAAAATTAGACCGCACATTTTTTAACAATGAAGAAGATATCTATTTATGTGGAGTCTATATTTGGTGTGAAGATTCGCCTGTATACAACGTTCTCAATGTTGATTTATTCGAAACGTTAGAAAATGATGTTTTTATTTATGAAAATCTAGGAGTTGTGTATCTTTTAGGTGACTTTAATAGCAGAGTGGGGAGCAAAAATGATTGTATTGTTTATGATAAAGTTAACTTATTTACAGATGACATAGATTATGACCCCGACAACACCCCTGTTAGGGCCACAATCGACAAAAACCATAATAATCACGGTACAAGAATACTAGATATGTGTAAATCATGTTGCTTACGTATTGTTAACGGCCGTATCGGAAATTCTAATAACTATACTTTTATGTCACAAAACGGTACATCTGTCATAGATTACTTATTATGTCATGAACGTAACTTTTCACGGATCACTGATTTTTCGGTTGACTCGTTCAATGAATGGAGTGACCATGCACCTTTACATGTATCGTTAATTTCTCCT